>NW_008599978.1:24746-47649 GCF_000691845.1 Merops nubicus
TCCTGCTGACAAATGTAGATACACATAAACCTTCTTCATTTATGTGTGTAGAAAAGTTATTGTTCATGTAATTTCTTACAGAAAAGAAACTGATACTGTTTATTCTCTTAAATTTGTATTGGGAGATTCTCAAGCTTATTAAATGTATGGTATCTTATTCAAAGAGGAGGACACTTATTTGACCAGTTTTCCCTCAGTTTTGATTGTCTTTGTGTCTGTAAATAGGTGACACATCAGATCGTGATAACTTCATAGGACCTGCAAGTATTGTAATAGCCTTATAACTCTGATTTTTCTAAGTATTTTTTGAGGGTAAGAAATATTTTACGGCAGCGTTTGTACTGTCCTACTTTGTGTGTCCCTGCCCCACTGAGACATGACTTTCCATCGCTTTGGCAGTGAGGGTAAGCTTTCTTTTTGGCTTGATGCATGATATTTAAAGAACTGTGTTGACTGTTAAACGGTTTTGGCTCCCAGTGAACAAATTTAGTGGTTCTTTGTGCATTCTTACATATGTGTTGCTGTTTCCTTGATATTTATTTTTTTGTGCTTCCATTTGTTTCTTTGGACTTTGGACATATTACGAAGGCTGCGGTCACTGTCCTACTGCATGTAGACCCTATAGTGTCACAATAAGGTTTTAGATACCAGTTGGTAATGAGCATAGTACAGCATGCAGAGAAATATATTAGTTTTTTCACTTTTTTTTTTCCCCTGTATGGTATTTTGAAAAAGAAAAAAGTCTTTTGAATTTCAAAGAAAATGGAAATAGAGGAGAAATTGTAGCCTAGTGTTTTTTTCCAGACATGTGTGAATTAGCTCACTTATGTCTTCTCATGACATGTCTTACTATCATCTACAGTTACTTCAGAGTCAAAATGTGGTTTAAAACATAAGAGTTGAAGTAACATTTTGCTGGTGTTTACATATTATGTTCATAGTTTATGAATTATTTTAAGATTTTTTCATATCAAAACATTCCTCGTTTTTTTGTGACACATGTTTGTGATGAAAAATCTGATGCAACGTGCCAGCATACAACACGACCACACCAGGGTCTTGATACAAGGGTTTTGCTCTAATGGTTGTAGCCTTTTTCCTAATTCTTATTCCTTTGACTTGGGTAGGTAGTTCTCAGACTAACTTAGTATTTCCAGTTAAACCTCCAGGGAAATATAGTCTCAGTTTCATATTTGGCTTTGTCTGTGGTAGAGTACTGCAACTGTCACATGAGGAAATTTGTTTCATTGCTATCTAAGTTATCTTTTATGCTGTGTTACTGATTTCAGATAACACGGTAATCCAGAATAAAATATACTGATGGACAGAACAACATATTCTCTTTTCTTGGTAATTCACCTATTCAGAAGATGAGATCTTAAAAGTAATTTTTTGTGGAATTGTTTCAAGAAAGCTTGGAGGGAAGGATGCTCCTTTATGAAGACTTGGCCAATGAGCATAGTGACATATAATTACATATGGCTGTTGCAAGAAATATCATCAGTCACAGACACTGAAGTATTTTTCATGCAGAGCTGTCACTATTTTCTTCTACTAAGCTAAGCAGAGGATGTGATTTTTCCCATCCCTCCTGAAGGACAGAAACTTTGGGTTGCTTGGGTCTAGAAGTCAGGGATGCTGCATTTTTTTCTGTACATTAGGCTAGTCCCTTGGTACTTGCCACCAGTCTTGGGTCTTGACCTTGTATTTAGTATCTTTTCAGGTGCTTTCCAGGGCAATAAAGACTATTTTAAAAAAGTTGGATGTTGGAGAGAATTAGGAATAGACAGTTTAATAAGTAGTACATAGAATGTGTTTTAGCTGGTGCATGTCTATAATTGTCAATAGAAATACATGATCTACAAGATGAGGAGAGAAAAAACTTGGTAGGACCTTGCTGTTGAGATTTAACCCCAGCTGGCAACTAAGCATCACACAGCTGCTTGCTCATTTCTCCCACCCAGTGGGACGGGGGAAAGAAGAGGAAGGGTGAAGTACTCAGAGATTGAGATCAAGACAGCTTAATAGGTAAAGCAAAAGCCACACACACAGAGAAAGCAAACCAAGGATTTAATTCACCACCTCCCATCAGCAGGCAGGTGTTCTGCCATCCCCAGGGCAGCAGGGCTCCATCACATGTAATGTTTTCTTAGGAAGACAAAATACTGTAACTCCAAATGTCCCCACCTTCTTTGTTCCCCCAGCTTTGTATGCTGAGCATGACATCATATGGTCTGGAGTACCCCTTTGGTCAGTTGGGGTCAGCTGTCCCAGCTGTGTCCCTTCCCAGGTTCTTTTGTACCCCCAGCCTGCTTGCTGCTAGGGTGGTGTGAGAAGGAGAAGAGCCACTGAATCAGTGCAGGCACTGCTCAGCAGTAATGAAAATATCCTTGTGTCATCAACACTGTTTTCAGCACAAATCCAAACCAGAGCCACATACCAGCTACTGTGAAGAAAATTAACTCTATCCCAGTCAAAACCAGCACACTTGCATAGTCAGTTCTCATAGTTATTTGGAAAAGAAGCTTATGCAAATTAATGAGAAATAGCTTAGGCAGATTAGTTTCTGCAGAACTGGTTGGGGAAATTGCACTATGTTTTCTTAGGTGGTTGGTGTGTGTGTGTGTGTGGGGGGGTTTAATATTGAGGAAACTACTGGGAGTTGTAGTACATGATAAACACAGAATCATGAAAAAAAATCAGAAGTTCCATAAAACAAATACTGTTATTGGAGAATAAATTGTGCCTTGTAAGAGATGAGGGTGGCATCCTGGGCTGAGGAAGCATGCCTGCTACATGTAATTTGGTTTTACTCCTCCACATAAGGCTGGACTGCATTGTTTCAGGATGGAGTTTAAAGATTTAATTGTAACTAATTTTTGAAAAACTCTTCCATTTAAATATTCTTTAGCTGTGCATGAAAAATAAGAAGGATGGTGTAAGTTGCTGCTCTCAAATAATTCCTTAAATTCTTGGTCATTTATCTTCTAAAAAAGCAGAGGCTTTCACATATGTGTTTTTTCTTGAGCTCCTTGTTGAAGGTCAAGAACATAATCTGATCCTTAGGAGTATAGTTCTACCTTCATTTTAAAGATTCTTCCTTGTTTCCAGGTTATGAGCTCTGTAAATGTTAATTCTCAATATGAGTCTGTTCTTTACCTACATTCTCTCATTCTATTTAATCTTGATGCGTCAGAGGAATATTGCCTAAGCGGAGTAAAGAATCCCAAGGGAAAAGCAAGCTGGGATGAGATCTGGGAAGGTACTGGGAGGGGAGGCAGTACAGCATTTTGGATATTTTTTTTTCCTTGCTAATCTTTGCTTACTTATTTTCACTGTCAAGTGAAATTGGTATATTATAGAAGTTCTGTGTAGAGCCTGTGTCTCTTTACTTAGACTTCATGCCCTTAAAGAATTAATTTGTAAATTCATGCTATGAGTACTGGAGAATCAGAGTTCACCTTTCCAGTGGGAAAAGGCAGGACTACAGCCACACTTAAAAAGAAATGGTATCTAAGTGAAGCTTGTCATATCCTAAGAAATTGTGTATTTTTCTCTGATACAGAGCTCTATCCCATTCAGGGAACCAGTCTTAAAAGTGTCCCTTCAGATGCAGAGGGACCAGTAGCAGGTTGCCAAGTTCTTTCATTCGTCTACTCATAAAATTTAATGTTTGTTCTGGGAAGAGATGAGGAAAAAAAAAAGTGATAGAATCAAAGCTTTTTCTTCTTTTTTCTTAAAGTTTTCTCTGTCTTTTAAAGCTGAGTCACAAGGGGAGGAGCATTATAAAATGTCCTGTCTAGTGGCATCATTTACATCTCTGCTCCTTTAGTATTTCCAGCTGTGCCTCTCCTGTCTTGCATATCTTTTGTAGTTTTTTATTATTTTCTTTTGAGTTCTTTGGTCTACTATTCTTTGTATTGCTTGGTCTTTTCAGAATGTCTTTTCTTATCCTCCCTGTATCACTGCTATCTGATGTGTTATCCATTGCCAAAACATGTGGTGTCTGCATCTGCTCTGACAACAGCAGGTTGAATGCAAGCAAGATACTATACCCTTATGTGAACATGAAGGCTGTTATAAATTTGCCACTTGAAATTTGTGCATGAAACAGCATGAAAAGAAAGTTAGCAGAATGTCATCTTAGATTGGAAGATCTTTCAGTCCTGGTAAAATTGCAAACTAAACTGTTATGTATGTTTAACAGGTAATTGACTTTTATATAGTTACCTGTCTTTAAGTGCACCGTGTTTTAAACCAGGAAAACTGTAACCAAAATTATCTGCTTCCACTTAAGAATTCCCAGTTACATAGAGAGCATTTCTGGTAATTAGTAACAAAAACAGACGTGCAGTTTCAGAAAATATCTCGTCCGTCAGTGTTTTCCAGTATCAGCCTTGTTGTACCAATATATTCCTGTTTGTGGAAAAAAATTAGATACTCGTGTTTGAGTTTGCACGTGCACTGTTTTTAGTGCCTTAAAAATAATATTCTTGTAAAAAAAAGAATTAACATGGTTATGCTAATTACATACTGATAACAGCCACCCACAATTCTATTTAATATATATTTTTTTGTATTTAATATTATTTTTATTTGATTAATAATACTTAGAGATGGATTTCTCTTGGAAGTCTGCTATTTTTGATGTATTGATATCTATATTTTTCAAAGATCCTGAGTCTGGCCAATGTGACTGTATCACATAATGAAAAAATTGTTATAACAAATGTTCATGTATTATGAATGACATGCTGTCAAATGTTATGTAAATACCTGAGGGCTTAATATACTTTCTGTAGATACTAGGAATATGTGTTTTAAACATACTTATTTTTCTTTCGTGAACATCTGGTTATCTGTCAGTTTTAAGCTGCTTTTCCCTCAGTTTGGAATAAGAACCCCTTGAGAACGAGTTGCAGTAAATAAGGAAGAATTTAGTAGGTAAATATTGTGTAGAATGTGATATCTTTCAGGTAGGATCAAACGATCCTTTTACTTTTAATGTAAGAGCATTTAAGAATGCTCTTAGGTAAAGTCCTTTAGCAAACAGCATCGGTTTTATTTAGTTGCTCAACATAAAGATGGTTCAAGGGGGCTTTTTGTATGGAGTACAGCTACTGCCTGCTGAATGACTTTAATGAATTGTAGCACCTACATTAGAATAAATACAATTCATGTAAGTCATTTCACCCTATAGCAGATGGGTGCTTAAGTTTGTGAGAGAAGATCAATAGAACCAGTTAGCTTTTTGTGTTGTTTCAGTGTAGAAAGGCAGCCTGTTCCAAATCAAGAACAAAGTCTGCTAAGAATATTTAGGTTTGATTGGAATAAAGCAGTGTTATATAAGTTTGCATCAAAAGAAGTAGATGTGCTATTCCAAATTCATAACAATTGTCTGTTAGTCTGTTTTTAATAATTTTTTCTATGGCATGTAATCCTGTTTAATTAGATTCTACTCTCTCTGTTGTTTCAAGATTCCATAAACTGGAGTCTTATATACCAGCTGCTAAAGCAGGAGTTACTGTCTAAATGATATTCACAATGAGTATTTGGAAGGTTTACAATTATACCCTTGCTAATAAATTGTGCTATTTTCCCCAACAGTTTTAAGTGCTAATCTTCAGAAGGCATTTTAAAATTAGCTAAAATTCTGTCAGGAGATTTACAAAAATTGTTAGCATGAAGATAATTATGTCACAGTCCTTGGACTCCATCTCTGATTGTGTGCATAAATCAGAAAACGTCAGCTGTGTTTTCCCTTAATAATTATCCTTACAGCAATATATTACAGTTTAGATGACTATTATAATGTTGCTTTAGGTTTATAAAACACAAGTTAGTTATTTGTAAAGTTTTCTGCTGATGGAATAATTTACGTATCCAGAATAACAATGTTTTTTTGGTGTTAACATTTTATATGAGAAGATCAGTATGGAAATAAGCATTCTATACTTTTTATACAGTCCTTCAAAGAGGTCAGCTTTTTTATTGCAACTTTAATAAAGGAGATCACTTCTATGTTATGACCAACATTTTCAAAAGAGATAGCTAATGTGGTAAACATTGTGTCATGTGTGGGACTTGATGTCTTTTGGCATTTTTGATCCAAAATTTGAGACTTTTCTTGCTGAATCCTTACAGGACATAGGTAGAGATCTACTATAGGTCCCAAACAATTTTGGCCATTTGTCATTGGATGCTACCTCCTTAACAATAACTAATTGAATTATTGGAGGGAGCTACTACATCCTTCAGAATTTAGGCCAGGTTGTTTCATTTCAAGCAAAATCTTAAGTCCAAATATATTTAATATACATATTTTCAAATTTGGCTGCATAGACATCAGAAAACTAAGACAAAACATACTCTGTAAGAACCTTTTTCCTCTAGTATAAAGAAGAAAACAGGAGGAGAAAAAGGAATTTGTTTTAGCATTAGCGTCAATAGTACATACAAACCGTATAGGTAAGAGCTGTTCCATCTTTCAGTTCTTTATGTTTAATACACAGAGGACATTTGACAGTGAAAATATGAGATTTGCTTTCACAAATATTTGGGAAAAAGTCAAGCTTTCTGGAAGATTTTCTAAAACCACGTGGAAGCAATGAATTCCAAGAATTCAGCAATTCTACTTACCTAAAAACTTCTTTCATGAAGGAGAGGTGGTATTTTAAGTCAGGCTTTTGATTTGGTAGTGTATTACACTAGGATAGGAGATTTACTCAGCTTCAGTGATGCATGCTGCCTTAGAACAGGCCTTATGCTGTTGTGAGATCAAAAGATTTTATTTCACCACTATCTCAAAATGTGTGTAATACTAACACTTTTGAAAGTCTCATGTGAAGTATTTTAGGATAGAGTTAAAGTAGCAGGATATGGCTTAGTGTGATCCCACTCTCGTTTGACTGGATGGAAGATTTAAGGTTGATTTTGATGGAAGTGGAATCACTTTTAATCTGTGCTGTATCACAGAATGCACAAATTTGAGTTATGGTGGTCTTTTCAAAACTTGGACCCTTAGGTCTCTCATGCCAGAGCAAAGGCAGCAATACTTCTGTGTCTTAGGGTGAAACCAGGCAATAGACTGCTTTTGGTTTCTGAGTTACTTCTGCAAAGTTTCGTGTTTGACCCAAGAGGCCAAATCAAGAATTGCTTTTCAAATGACTACATCAAGCAAAGAGGACTTTTCTATTCAAGAGAAAAACGTATAGATGAAAGCTAAGCCAAGGAATGTTCAGAGATGTATTTTAAAAAGTACATCTTCACTTTTGCCAGAATCCTAGGTTTTTAGTTAAAACTAGAGTGATTCTTTACTTATATTCTCCAGTTATGTGAGCTAGCTTGTTACTTCAACTAATGTTTGTGAGACTTGGTAGTTGCTGACTTTCCTTAAACTGTTAGAATATGATGAAGTTTACATCATGATAGTATTAATATTATCACTTAAGATAACTGAAAATACAAAATTATGAGTACACAGTCATTGTTTCCAAAGCTTGCAGCTTATTTTATTAATGAGAATAGATTGCAGTAAGAAAAAAAAAAAAGTCATATATTTGTGGTTGTGGGAGGAAAAGCTTTTCAAGTTGTTCATTAGTCTTCCTTCTTCCTCAATCTTCATACTCTCCTCATTCATCTTTCTAATTTCTGGTTAGATGTTCCACCAGTATGCTGTGTGTGATGCCACAGGTATTTGTGGATATCCAGTGTACATCTCCCTTTTTAACTAGTTGTCATGTAGTTTTAGTTAAGGCCTCATATGATAAATAAACCTTTTATTTGTATATAAAAATTTATTCTCCACTCTTGATTTTTGGTTTGTTTTAAAACCTCATTATTTGCTCCTTAGAGTCAGACCAGTGAAGTATTATGCATCAAACATACTTCCCTGTGCAAGCTGTTTATATGAATCCATTTTATAGGAGGGATAATAGAATGAGCTAAATTTTGCTACTGATTTACTGCGTAAGAATTGTAAAGCTCACCATAATCATGGTCTAGAGAACTTTAATAATTTCCCAGATGAAATACTTCTTCAAAGTATTCTCCTGCACACACATATTGGTAGCCTTGCTTATAAACTTGACATTCTTTCAGGTGATCTGTAAATGTCACCTGCAAGCTGATACTCAGAGCCGTGAAGTGGAATCTATACACCTGTAGCTATGCTTGTATTTGGTATTACAGACTCCTTGTTCTCTTTTCTCTGAGCAGATCCAACATACGGTTTTGGATGATTGTCAAGTTCTAGCTACAAAACAGTGGGTGTGATCAATATTTGCTCGCTCTCTTGTTCAGTATATATGCAGTAACAGATGACATATTACTACGAGGTCATCTTCCTTCAGGAGTTTGCATCTGGCTCAGTTTTTAGTTCATTTTTTCCTAACGGTGAAGTTATTTGCTCTCCAATTGCTGTACCTTGGATGAGAGCTATTTTGCTGAAAGTAGCTGAGAAAGATATTGTCCAGAAAAATTTCTCAGAAACGGTAGAAATCTATCTTCTTGCTAAATGAATTGGTACAACATTTATTATTTGAGTCTATAAAAATTGTTCCAGTTTTTGTTCTGGGTTATCTATTAATTTCTGCATTGGATTTATAGCTGAGGTGGAATATTTGTGTGTAAGGCTACGTGATCACAGCATTTTCTTTAGAAATGGGACACTTTTGTTGCCTTTCAGCTGCTTAAATAGTATGGACTCTATAGACGAAGAAGAAATACCAGCTGAACTTACTCTTTGCAGTGTGTCCTATATAAGCATTAATTATTTTAGCTTGTATGATATGGAGAAGTTTTGGTTGTATTTGATAAAAATCTTGTGTCCTTTGGATCCTTTCTCATTGCTATGTGCTTTATAACACAAGGTTAAGAGAAAAGAACTGTGTGGTGCTCAGATTTTCTGAAGCTGTGCTGAGATGCTTGTGGCACAGGCTTGTAAAACATTGACTTTCCTCTTTTGGAGCTTGGAGCAGTATTCAAATAGTGTTTCCTTTTGGTCTATCTTCCTGGAGGAAAATGGAGGAGAGGTTTGATTTTGCTCACACAGATACTTTCATTTTAGTACTAATGAATCATGAACTCTTTGATAATTAGTAGTGTTGTTTGGATTTCTTTTGTGTATTTTAAATGTTGTAGAGCTTCCCTGTTCTTCTGATGTAATCCCTTTGAGTTTTTGAGTAGGATTTTGAAATACATACATACAAAAGGCAGCTGACTGTGATATAAGCAAATAAAAAATACCAGATTTATTACACTGAAAAGTGTAAATATTATATTTAATAAATATTACATATTTATTACCAGAAAAAATACCATGGGATAAGATTTACTACATAAGACATGCATCATTTCTTATAAGGGAGAGAAAAGATTGCAACAGTTTCAAATGTAGCTTTGTTCATTTCTCCTGCTGAGAAATGTGTTGTTAAAGCATTCAAACTTGTTAAACAGTCTATGCTTTTATTTTAAAATAATGATATTTTAATGTTAATTGGACAAGCTAAAATATCTTGTTAGGTCATTTACAAATATCTAATTATTTCCTTTCCAGTAATGATTTTGTAACCTCAAATTGAATGTAATTATAAAAATAAAGAATCAATGCACAAAAGAAATAACAATAGGTAACTTTTATTGCATTAATTAAACTGTCTTTAAGATGTGGACTTGAAAATTAATTCAGATGTTAAAGACTATGAAAGCAATATGACCAAATAACAGTGCACAGATTTTTCTTTAAAGCTATTGCATGAAGTGCCTGACAATCCTAGCTTCAAGGTTGTTGGCAATAGTTACATCTGCAACTTATATTTCTTTTACACCCATATGGCAAATTATGCCTCCAAGAGATAGGTTTTGGTATTGGAGAAAGGTGCTGCAAAGAACAGAGGTAACCTAAAAGCCTCCTGTATTTATGAGCGTCAAGAGAATACAAAAATCCTCTGGATGGTGCAGATGATCAGAGAATTCATTTGCAGGTATTTTCACACTGACTTTGCACAGATGCAAATTTCTGTACTCCCCAGCATCTTCTGAACCAGTTTTACTGCCTGTGTGGGAGCAGAAAAGGATCAGCACTCTGGAGTAATGGAATCAGTCACACATTCAATAATAATTAACAGAATACAGCAAAGTTTTATTTCATTTATTGTCACAAAATTGTTGGCTTCATATTACTTTTAGAAATACTGGTGAGCTCTAATCTGGAGAAAAACATAAAGTGGTTGAAGTGTCTATAAACATTAATTAATCTTTTCAGTTTCTGTTATGTTTTAATAATCAAAGATGAATTAAATGATTGGTTTGTTCCAAAAACACTTCTTTTATTGGAACAGAATTTATAACTTTTATTATGATTCTAAAATGCATGTTCAGGTTTCTGTTCTCCCTTGTGTGCGTATAGAAGCTTTGTAGTCTTGCATAGCAATAAAGGAAAAAACTTTTTTTTTTTCAAAGAAGAAAAAACTTTAAATTCCATACATTTCATTATGGAACATTTATAAGATGATTTCCATGGCAACCATATAATAAGATTTACATTTACTTTGTTTCTGAGTTCTCAATGTCTTTTTAATGATGCCTGTGTAATTAAAACACAGTGCATACCTTGAGGTTATGTAATGTAAAACAGTTTTGTTTGAATGATGGTGAATAATGTTCATATATGTAAAATATACTGTTTAAGAGCATTATGTGGATTTGTCCATTTGTTGCAGAACTGTGAGAAACTAGAAAATAATTTTGATGACATCAAGCACACGACTCTTAGTGAGCGAGGAGCACTTCGAGAAGCAATGAGGTAAGTCTGGGTCACCATAGCAACAGTCACAGATGTGGTAAAGAAAGAGTCATTCTTCATTATTGGGGGAACAAATGAGTTCATTGCCACCATTCAGCTCTATTCTCTAAGGTATTAATTTGTCAGTGGAGAGGCTTCCCTTGAGGCTGTACTTTGGTTTTGAAGCTGCATAAATGTTAAGCCTGACTGCACAGTAAAAAACGTAAATGTTTAATTTGTTATTTAAAATGCTTAAGGGGTGCCTTGCTTTATATTTATACTAAACTGTGAGAGAATGAAAATATTGTTCTTCTAAATTCTGAAAGTGTTAAAGCAATTGTGCAATGGCGTTTGAACAGACCTGTGTTTGCTTTTAAATTGGATTTGATTTTTATGTATGCAGTTCCTCTCTACTCTGATTTTTGTCACCAGATTTACATGATTTTGGTTTTGTTAATGGAATGTTAAAATCTGTCTGATCCTTCAGATATTGTAGAGATATATATTCTGCTTAATGTCATTATATCATTGCACTTACTGCTTACTAAAGGAGGTTAAAATTAGTACATGAATCTTCTGTTGTCCTTTCTTGCACTGTAGAGTATCTGCATAGAGAACTTTTGGGGAAACTTGCCAGCTGTAGTACCTGAAAAAGAGAATGTTAACTATGCTGAAAGGTGGTGGAATCAAAGACAGTTTCTCTAAAGTAGCTCACTGAATAATCAGGAAGATATTAATTATAGTATTATCTATGGATCAGAGAATTATGGTAACTTATACTTTTAAAGGTTCTGAAAGTTGGATAGTAAAATGTAATGATACAAACATAGTGCTGCTTCATTTCGCTTGCCTGATGTTGGAGTAACTTCCTAGACCTGCACAAGTGCAGGAAAAAAGTGTAGAAGAAGGAAAAAAAAAAATTGAGAATCTTCTAGAAGAACTAATTACACCCATTTTCTTTGATTGTGTTCATAATCCCTTTAAGTTTACAGATGTGTGTGAAAGACTTCATTTGCATGACTGATTTTATGTTCGTGGTGCTCTTATGCACGCTGCTTTGCATCGGTGTTTGTAAAGGTGTTGTGACTTGAAATGCAAGCTGCCTCTTTGGAAGCCTTTCTTATTACCTCTGAATTATGTTGTTTCCTTTCTGAATATTTCAACTACTACTGTTGAAAATAACTAAAAATAGTGGCATTCACCTTTCTGATTTGACTTTTTTGCTTTTTGCTTGTTTTGCTTCATACAAATAGGGTTTTCTACCTATGTGGTCAGTCATTTGTGAACATAAATCTTTTATGTGGTGCCAGGAAATGCAGTGATTTAAAATAATGATTTGGGGAACTTTTGGCAGGTGAAGCTGCTTTTAGTAGTTTCAACAAATTGAATTTCAAGTTGCTGTACTCCTGCAACAACATTCCATGGGTAGGTTTGTGGTGTTTTGTGATACGTGACTCAGCAGAGTTAATCTTTTAAAAACTTGGGAGCTGACAGCTCTTTGGTGATAAACATTCGCTAGCAAAGGGAGCTTTGGCATTTCAAAGGTCACGTTTCTGTTACAAGGACTGTGTTAGAAGATTCTCTTGATTCTATGCTATGCATACAATAAAAAGCACTTTACTATCTCATAAATTTGTATCCTGGCTATTTCTGTTAGTGTACAAGCCATTCTGAGAAGTGTTATTGATTATGATGTGTGACAAATATTGTTCAGTGCTGGTATTTTCTTAATTGAAGTCAATATTATATGGTTGATTTTTTTCCTAGTTGTTTTTATGGAGGTAAAGAAAATACCTCGATTAAGACTGTAGTTTGTTTTTTATAATGTATTTGAGTAACACATGAAAGGTGCAAAATGTTAATTTAGAGAGGTTTATGCGTGTAGATGTATGTATTTTCTAAATGTGAGTAAAAGACACTTGTTTTTTAGACTATGGTTCTTTCAGCTGCTACATAGTCACCCCATACCCTTGGTGGCTGCATTTTTCCATTTGGATCCCAAGATTGTGTAGCATATGTAATTCAAATGGTACATTTTAACAGATTAAAGTTTGCTTTGCTTTCCCATAGCTGTAGTAGACGTTGGACCAGGTGTGGGATGACAGACTTGCTGGTCCAAGTAGTGGGAGATACCTGCCTCCTTTTGGTAAGGGAAGCACGTGGAGAGGGTTGCACACTGCACAAAGGCACTAAAATCATGTGGGCATGAAAACAACAACAAAAAAATCCTAGTTGGATAGCAAAGTGGATATATGTGGATCTCAGATGAGCCTTAGGTTGTGTGGGCAGTCTGCCCAAATTCTCTCTGATTTCCCAGAGTGGTACTATTGGTCTGCCAGATGAGAGATATAATGAACGTTTTTCCCCAGTGCTCCTGTTTGGAACAAGACCTTCCATTTTAACTTTCTCTTTGAGAAAAATGGTCAATTTAATATGGGTTTCAGTACTTTTCTAGTCTATGAATATCACTGTACTCTGCATAAACAAACACTAATATCCAAGAAGAGTCTTGTTCTTTTTCCAGCTCTTCAGAAACTGAGTGGTATTCAAATTAAGGATTACATGAAAATCAGCTTTCTTGTTTATGTATGTAGATGTATGCAAAATAAACTTTCTGAAGGGTTTTAAAATGATCATAAAGCATATGAACTTTTTCTAGTTGTACTTTACATATTATTTTAGACCTTGAATGAGATAATGAGCTGATAGTAGTTTGCCATTACTGTGTGTATAAAGAGTGGTATTGTAAGAATTTGGTTTACTTATGATTGCTCATAAGATCATAAAGCATTCAATTCAGTTAATGTTTTGCTTATTTTGTTAATGTACTCCAAATGGTTTATTTATTATTATATTTTAATGTAACTGCAAAGCCTAAGCAAACAATAAAAATACATTAGTTTTTTGGATTTGGGGTTTATATATGGGCAGACTATTGCTTTACATACCTTGAATGTGTATACGATAATTTAACTAGGTATTTTATGTAGTAACTTGGCAGAAAAATAGCGTAGTCATATATCTATAATGTCAGGTTGCATAAGTGAGAGCATTAAGCTTTTGTTAAACAGGGCTCAATTTGTTCTTAATATGTAATCACTGTAAAAATATCTGAATCCTGATCTTCGGTAAAGTGTCATCTAGAAATTTAAAGGAGCTTTTAGACTGATTTGGCTCCTACAAAGAGAGGAGTATTTGAGGAGGAGGAAGTAGTGTAGCTACCTGTATGTTAACCCTGACAGTCTTTTCATAGGTGGTAAAACCAGAATGTGGACAACTGTGGTAACTATTTCTCTCGGGAAGCAGGGTAAAGTAGCCTTGAGGAGTCTTAAAACCAAAAAAAAATTAGGAAAAAAACAAATGCCATGAAAACCCAGCCAAATGGTTAAGTAACTTTTTGTAGAAGTGTGGAAGAAATCCCAAACCAATTCTTAACATCAGTGTAGAATAAGATACGGTTTAGGGAGGTACTGGGTTTAGCAAGGTGAAGGACAAACTTCAGGAAGCAAAAGGCATCATCTGGAAGGAAGGGAATTTTTTTTCCAGTGAATCCATTCACTGACTTCGTGCACAGGCATTCATCGTTGCTATCAGGAGAGAGAATAACAGAATTGCTTGAAGATGGAAGGGGCTGTTGGAGGTGATCTAGGGCTCAGGGCTGTGTCCAGCCAGGTTTTGTATATCTCCAAGGACAGAGACTTCACAGATCCTCTAGGCAAAAGTCCTCACAACAAACTACAAAAAAAAAACAAAAAGAAAAATCCAGCAAAAAACCCCCTCATCCTCATAATTTTCCTTTTCTTTTTTTTTTTTCCTTACTGAAATTCCTTTTTTTTCATCTTGTGCCTGTTTTTACTTAACCTTTTGCTGGCCACCACTAAGAAGTCTGGCTCTGTTGTTTTTATTCCCTCCCATCAGTTATTTATACATATTGATAAGAACCCCCCTGAGCCTTCTCTACTAGAGGCTGAATGTCCCCAGCTCTCACAGCCTCTCTTGATGTAGCAGGCACTCCAGTCCCTAAATCACATCAGTGGCCCTTAGCTGGGCTCGTTCTGGTATGTCTGTGCCTCTTCTGTCCTGGGGAGCCCAGCCCACGACACAGCACTCCAAGTGTGTGTCTAATCAGTGCTGAACAGTAGAGACAGATCTCTTCTCTTGTCCTGCCAGTGACGCTCTACCTAACACAGCTCAGGGTGCCATTGGCCTTTTCTGCAAGGCCTGGGTCATGTTCAGCTTGTCCTCCAGGACCACCAGGGCTTTTTCTTCAAAGCTGCTGCAACAGGTTGGCTCCAGCCCATATGGGTGCCTGGGCTTGTTCCTCCCCAGGGGCAGGACTCTTGTATTGCCTTTTTTTTTTTTTTTTTTTTCTCCCTTCTACTCTGAACTCCTAACTTCATGAGATTTCTGTAGGCCCATTCATCCAACCTGTCAAGGACAGGATCCTGACACCAGGATCTCATGAACCTGGTGTCAGACAAAGAACACTATAGTGTTTAAGATCTGAATTGAATGTTGCAATTGTTTACTTACCAGTTGAGTTTGGTAAGCCACCATAGTGGCTTATGGCGTTGAGCAATCAGTTAGCAAGACTGTTGAGATGTTAAATACACTAATGGGTCCTACCTGGAGGTGAGTATGTGCATGTTCTAGCTTGTAAACGTTGACTGAGTTATATTCATGAAAGCTTTGTAAATTAAAATTAAATCTCAGGGTTTTTTTGTATAGACTTCTTGTTAATAAAGGAAGATTTGAACATAATTCTCCATACTTTGAAGTGGGAAAGGACAGAGAAAGTTTACCTGTTTGGATCAGTATGAAAAGACACCAAACTTCATTTGGAATTTTCTTTTGCATTCACATATTTGTATATAGTTTTGGATAATGTGAACATGGGAGTGAGGCTTCAACTGTGGTTTCCAGTTTGATAGAAACAGTTTCTGTTAATGATGATATTCACCGTTGTCTTGACAACAGTATAAGCTGGAGTTAGTAATAATCAAGATTCTTTAATATGGTCTAGACTCTCAGATGTATTTGACAAATGGTTTCTATGACTGGGGAAAAGCCAAGAAAATTGCATTGTAAGAAATTTCATGATTTCACAAGTGTTCATTAGTTTGCAGAGTAAAAGCTGGGATTTAAAAAGATGTGAACAAAGCAAGTCTGCAGCACAGCCTACAAAATATTTAGTAACTATCTTGTGAGGGCTCTGGGCTGAGATATGGCAAATATAGGTTCATATTCTGGTTTTGAGTCAGGAAACTTGGATCTCCAACTTTGAAAAGCCACATCATGGAGCTGTAGAATTAAATGCAGGAAATACAAGGAAAATGAGAAAAAAATGAAAAATGGCATGTTAAAAGTATGCCTGCTTTCCTGTATTGTTCTTAAGATGTTCTGAGAGATGAGACCAAGCTTAGGTAAGTTGAAAGGGAAGGCGAATGAGGAGGAGAGAGGATAATTGCTTCTGAGTTCCTGATCAAGGTCTCAAGATCATCTTTTCAAATAAATCCTTCGTATTCTGAGAAGGTGGAAGCCTTTGGAGTGAATTGCAGTGATCCAAAGTAGCCACTAGACTTTTGATTAGTGTGCTTATTTGGGACAGAGGGAGTGAGTTCAAATTTCTGGTACCTCCTTTTATCTTTACATTTCTCTCCAGTGCAATCATTTGAATGCTGCTTAAGGCCATGTTTTTAGGGGAGAAATAAGTGATTGCTTCTTATGTATTTAAAATAAAAAAAAAAAAAAAAGCGTGCTGCTTCCAAAGTGCAACAACATTGTCTTCTTGGATGCCCAGTGCATCTTGCTCTTGTGTCTCATCAACAACAATCAAAGTCTCTCACCTCAGAGGACATACTAATAACATAAACTGCTTTCATATATAGGCTTATTCATTTAGACCTTTACTTAGACTGCGTGTGGCTTAGAGATATTCCTTAAAAAAATCAAAACCCAGAAAAACCTGTGGAGATGTTCTCACACTGAAAACAAACTGGGCCACAAAAACATGGAATTTAAGGAATAGACCATGCTTTCCTTAGAATTTCCTTTCTAGATATATCTTGACAATTTTATAAATTTACAATACTATTAATAGGATATGGATATAAGCAGATCCTGCAGAATACTAGTGTTGCTAATTACAATTGGTGTTATATACAAATACATATAGAATATTAGAAGCACTTGAGAACTTTTAGTAGTACTTCTATAGTAAAAGACCTATGTGACTAATAGACATGAATTTAATTTTGGTTTGAGTGCCCCTTTGAGATCAGAACTTCACTAGCATCCTTAGTGTACATTACAGGTCAAACTGTCAGCCTCACTTGCATTGACCAAACATTAGCCATGTACCTCCAGAGTGCAGGACAGCCCTGTATAATGACAGCTATGACTGAACAACCAGCTTAGGTGTTAGTAGCTGTTTTGTGGCATTAATGAGGTTCTGTGTTTGTGCAATTTTACCTTGATCTTTGTTAGCAAAATAGCAAACAATACAGTAAAAAGTAGTAGATAAATGTCATTGATTTGGAAAATGCATTACAATTACTACTTTTGTTGATAAACTGAAGCGTGCTTTAGGTAAGATCTTACATGAATGTTTTTGGTAAAATCTTGTGTGTTTTTCATATTCATTCTTGTACATACTGCAGACTTCAGGTCTGCTCTGCGTATGGTAAATGCATTGTTTCTGTCTTAATGTATACAATTAATGTATCCAAAAATATCAGAGGAGAGAACAAAACACACTGTCACTTCAAGGGAGGGAAGCCTGGTTTTGCTTTTGAACCATTTAGTTTTATGATTTCAAGAAAATAATTGGATAACAGTCAAAATTTTTTTAAGTGAACTGCAGGAGATGTTGTCTGATGCTGGTGGTGAAAGAGGTTTTGAAAACCACTGTAGCAGATGGCTTACCACAAAGACTCCAAAGATGGCATGCAGTGGGTGCAGCCACATACCTTTTAGTGACTAACAGCCACTTGTCTACAAACTGTTAAGTGTAGAAAATTATACTAGATTCTTGAGTTCAGTCTTTGGGTTCCCCGTTTGTTACTTTTTAAAATGCAAGGTTTTAAAATACTTCGCAAATTTATTTTTTGCTACCATTAACAGTCAGGAAAAAATGCTCTGGACTGCTAAGGACAAAATGTAGAACATGGACTATCATGCTTACAAATACCCTGTTTTCATCAGCCTGTACTCTTTGAAAAAAGTTTTAGTTCATTAAATAATTTTAAAAAAAAAAAATTTGGAGATGAGTGAAGGAAACTTGCTGGTGGCTTTGCCATGAGTCATGGCTTTCTGTAGATTATTGATATTTGATTTTTGTGTTCTAGGGCTTTAGAAAGTTAAGTTAGAAGATGGCTTATACCATTTTAGACCATGACAAAAATCTGAGATACAGAAGCTGGGCATTACAACTTTGGCAAAGGAGTCAGATGTTTTAATTCAATCTGTTGAAACTCTTGCTGTTTTATTTGTAAATCATGTATTTAATCTCCACTGTAGCCAGTCTATTGAGAATATCACATTCCACATATATTCAAGAAACCCCATTTCCTACAGTAACTTCTCTTTTGTGTACAGTCAGAAAACAGTCTGTCTTTACAAGTGCTATTTTAAATGTATCTACACTTGTTTCTTTTCAGGCGTTTACTGTAGTTCTCAAAAGCCTCAAAAGTGTAATCTTTCCTCCCTCCTTTGTGGTGTCCTTTGAAGTCATCAGGCTTTGTATTGCCTTGGGCATCTTTAAGTACATTCTCCTTGGAGTTCAGGATACAAAGCAAATCTGGGGATTGAGGACAAAATACAGCCTTCATTCGAAGTTGCTTTATTTAGGTTGTGTGAGTCTTTGCACTTTATATTCATTGTGGCTAGATTATAATTTTCTTTCTGATTATGGTGCGTTAAGAACTCTTTGGTTATAATGAATATTAGTTACGCTTCTTTTGCTATTTCTCAAGAGTCCTAACTTTATATTATACTGGCTTTTGGTTCTCGATGTAAGAGCAAACATCAATTTTCCTAGAAATGTTTTTTATATTGGGGTGAGGGTGTTTCAGAGATTAAACTGTGTCCAGCTGAGCCCCAAGATATTTAACTTCCATCAGAATTAATCTACCCTTCCCCTGTAGACTCCTGAATTTAAATCCTGTTTATTTACTTGAGGCTATTTGAGAGAGGAAGAAAAGATTCTTTAAGTTTAAAGCTCCCATGGAATCAACCTGTTTATTGAAAATACGACTCGTTTTCAATTAATTAGTTGTTAAGAAGATAAACTAGAATTGGAACCATACATTTAGCTATTTTGCTACAAAATTTTTCAGAAACATATTTTACAGGAGAATCTTTTTTTATTGGAGCTTACTGTTGAGAAATTGGTATGCAGCCAGTTAAGCCCTAGACCACTTCAGGTCTTTCAGGATACCACCCAGAGATTTTCACTGCTATCACCTAAGGCAAGGCTACTAGTTTAGCACCCCTAGGAGTGAGGAGTGTTAAGATGTCAGGCAACAATTTGTACATAGGAGGCTGCTTACGTAGTGAGACAAACACAGGAGGTGTCATGGAGAATCAAGGAACAAACTTTTCTTGAGCAGCATCTTCTGACATCTTTCATGTTCAGTACTACTTGTCTAGGACTTGCTTTGTAATGTGCAGAGAATATTGGCATTTACAGTAAGTTTCAATTTGTATGTATTTAGCTTATTTAATTAGGTTGGAGCATTTAGTTCTGGCTTGGTCCAATACTGAATGTCAAGATTTTTTTTCAGAAAGAAAGAATGAATATCACCATAGTATTTGGACCCATTCAGATGAGATATTATCATGGATCTGTGTGCGGAACAGAATTTAATGGGAAGAATTATACTGGGATTTTCATCAGAATATGTACAAAAGACACTGATTTACATCTGACACCATTCTGCAATACAATAATCTTTTAAAATTGGTGAGGTTTTTGTAAAGGATTTTTAAATAGTACCATTACTTTTAAACTACTATTTATTAATAGTATTTAATATTTCTATTATTACTGTACATTAAGAAATAGTGATTACTATATTTACTATTTCTACTTAATAAAGTAATTACTATTACTATATTTGTAAATATTTTTCAATGCTCAGTAGTAGTATTTAATGCTACTATTCAACACTATGAATACTTTTATTACTACTGTTTTACCTACTGAAGACTTTTGCACATTTGTCAGTATTAAGTACTATAAATCAAGCACTTGTTATGTATTTGGGTAACGTATTGGAGAGGAAAAAAAATAAATGGTGTTGGTTAGTATTGGACAGTATTACCAAAGGAGCTAGAAAACCATTACACTTTGAGGAGTATTTTTATTATAGAAAAAGATGTGGATAAATATTTTATACATTTTGTTTTTTCTTTTTTGAGCATGTTATCCTCTTTGAGCATATAGAGGCTTCCTGAGTGGTTCTTCCTGCTTATGTGTTTTTTCAAGTGAACAGGAAATGCGCTTGAGCGTGTGTAAACCAGTTGCTGTTCCCAGGGATCTGCAGCATCTTGCTTGGCTCGTGGCTGGCTGTTAGATGTTGGCCTATGCCTCACACTGTCCACACCTCAGTCTTCCCATTGCAAATTTACGTGTGTGTAAAGACAAACTTAAATGGCTCCTATGTAGAGTCATACGTTTAGTCATGGTGTATCTGTAGGGTGCCTCTGTGTCAGCCTTGCTGACTCGGTTGACATTTGTGCAAAGCCAGTGGGGCAGCATGTTCCTAGGCAGGGGATATGCTGCTCGTGGCAGGTCCTGCTTGTGTCAGGTCAGCTCTTCTGAGCTGTCTCTTAAGACAGCCAGCACAAGCAGATGTGACGTAGAAGCAGCAGGGACATGGATGTCCAAGAGGATTGCTCAAGGCTACAGGACTAGGTTAGAATGAGGCTGAAATAAACACCAACTGCATTTCAGGAAGGGTTATGTTGGGTCCTAGTACCAACTGTTATGCTGTAGAAACCCATTACTGCTGGGCCATACTGCTTATATAAATGCAGTCATTCTAGGATATCTTCTGCTATGAAGAGATGCAGTCATTCTAGAGATAAATTCCTCTGCAGCCAAAATCATAGGGAAATGTTCTGCTCTCCCCAGCAGAGGGGAGAGGACCACTGTTCACTCAGTTGCATATGAAATCCCTGATATTTCTTTTCTAACCCATTTAACCATTAGGGACTATACAGCATAAATATTTTGCTTTCTTTCCTGACTGAATTAGATGTGTTTCAGGAAATGTAAATCTTCCTGTACTCCCTGCTCCTGTCATCAATTTTTATTCTTTTTTTCTACTTGGATACACTGGGTGAGTGCAGACTTTACTCCTAAATTGGAAGGGCCTGAGTAAATTTTTTGCTGTTGGTACTGTTAAACGTTCTTTCTTCTGCTAGCTAAACGATGTCATAAATGACATTTTAACATGTACAATTTATTTTGTCTTAAAATCATAAGTGCAAAGAGAGCTTTGAAATGCAACTTCTCTAAATATTTTCTCTTCTATTATCCACATTTATTTCTTGCTATAAGACAAGAATTCATTGCTTTTGTGCTGAGAGTGTGAAGCTGCAAGTTGATAATGGTAACTCAATGTTTGTAATATAAAATGTTGTTCCTGTAGTGTGGTGGTCCAATTACACAACAGTAAAGCAGGGATGTAACACAGCAATGCTGCTTTCCTATTTGTTTCAGTAGGTTTAGCACAGTGGGAAATGTGGCATTGTTCCAAGGTAGTGTGTCAAGCTTACAGTTGGCTGGAAGTGCAATGGAAGTTATTCTAAGACTTTGTGTGCTGGTTAATAATTCTTGTGAATGCAACAATTGTGTTATGGAATGTATTTGTTGTCATTTCATTGCAAGGTTTTTGTATCTTAATTTTGTGAAATTATGGTGTTCTAGATATACTCGAACAAGCCTCTCTGTAGATGTTACGTTTTCAGCACTCTAGTTTTAATAATCAAATATATATTTTGTATGGTTAGAGGTCACGTACACTTTTTTTCATGACCCTGCTGAATCTTATGAAATTGGAAAGAACTACTAGATTTGGTTAAATGATGTAAATTCTTCCTCCAGAAAAGCCTTATATTTTGAGGAAAAACATTTTTTATTTTTTTCATTTTAAATCTTATTTTAGATATAATTATCAACAGACTGTCTCTTTTTTTTTTAAGCCCAGAGAACTAGTAGTGTATCAGCAAGTTGGCAGCTGGGAGAAACTAGAGATGGCAAGGCATCTTTATTGGTAGTAACTTTGCTGTTGAGACTTGGGGTGTTGGGTAGGAATCACTTAGAATTTTTGCACTTAGTCTCATTTTTGACTAATTTTCACATTGCTCTAAAGCCATTCCCCACGTCAGTAGACATCACTATTGTGCTGTGGCAGTCAGCTTACAACTGTCTTAAAGATATATTAATATTCTTTATCATTTTGAATGGTCCTCAGCAAAATATGTGTGTACATATATATATATATATATATTTAAAATAGCATGGGAGCGGCTTTATAAACTGCTCCATGATATATCTCAATATGTTTCATGTGATGAGGACCAGCCACTGCTTATGGAGTATTAGCAAATACTTCACAATTAAGGAGTTAAATTTAGCCTTGTTAGCAGCCTCAATATTGAGGCTAACAGCACGTGCTAAAAAAAAAAAAAAGTGTTGTGCTTTCTTTTTGTGAGTCACAGGTAGCTCAGTACACCCTTAGTTTCAAGCAAGTTATTGAAAGCTATCATAGATAAAAATACCAGGTATACTGCACCTGGTTTGATTCAATGATTATAAAGGCAAAATTCTACATCAGGCATCTTTTTTTTACCCCTATTACTCATTTTTCTATCAGCCTTCTGAAAAAAGGGTGCCTGACACCTGTTGGTCACAGACATTTTCTCTGTCATAGTACATTTGGGCTTACAGTAAAAACAGTAATTGCTACTAGCATCTGACGCTCTCCAAAGATCTTTAGTTAGGTACATACATGCATATACTTTTCTTGAAGCTTTTCTGAATGCCTTTGGCAGCACTGATCCAGCAAATGGAAGGTTGTCACTGGCAACATCTTCATAGAATCATAGAATCAT
>NW_008599979.1:0-206 GCF_000691845.1 Merops nubicus
GTGGGGAGACACACAAGGAGCTGGGAATCTCCTGATGGGCTTTCAGGGTATTACAGTGGTGCTGAGCCAGGGCCCTGGACAGCACCTTTTGCAACCCCAAAGCCTCTTTCAGGGCCAGCTGCCAGCTCCTCAGACCATTTTGCCCCAGCTTGTGACTCTTACGAAAAGGGCGTTTTCCCTCTTTTGCAGGCTGTGGAAGGAGGCCG
>NW_008599979.1:316-2621 GCF_000691845.1 Merops nubicus
GCTCTCTCACCTTTCTCACAACGCCGGCCCCTCCAGCCGTGGGGACAGTCGCAGGTGCCGGTGACGTGGTGACAGGACACGTTGTGCCCACAGTCGCAGGGCTCCTCGCAGCGCGCCCCGAACAGCCCCTCCGGACACGCTTCAGAGCCCCAACACGGGAGAGAGACAAGTTACACACAGAAGCTGGCGTGGGCCTTTGGCCACTGCAGTTTCTGTAGGAACACACTCCACTTTATTTAAAAAAAGAGCAGCACTGGGGGTGTCCCAGCAGCACCACTGGTCGCACTGGTGAAGGGTACCGCTGGCTGTCACCTAATTCAGCATCAGAGTCTTTCTTGCTCATGCCTCACACGTTCAGAAGTGCTGCTCCTGGCCCTGTTTAGTGAGCACTGGGTGCCAGCACAGCCTGTGTTAACCACAGCAGCGCTCGCTTCGTTCTGCTGCTGCTTCTGTGGGCAGAGGCACCTGGTTCCTGACCTGCAAACCGGGCACCGGAGCTGTGCGGGAGCTACGCTGCAGGCACGGAGTCTATGAGCCCAATTTTGCTTCTGCCTCATGAATGAATGCCAAAAGGAAAGTGGATTCAGTAAGTCCCTGTACAGCTGCCCAAAGGGGTTGCTCGTCCATGGACGGGCCCAGTCTGTCCCAGCAGCTGCTGCACAGCCAGGCAGATGTTCGCACGCACACGCGGTTTGGAATCCAGCTCCCTGGGAGGCCAAGGAGAGGACTCTGGCTTTTTTTAGAAAGAAAAATAATATAATTTGTGTATTTGTGGTTGGGTTTTTTAATTAATTTGTGTTGAAAGAAATTATAAAAGTAAACCCACGGGTGTGCTCAGTGCAAGCAACTGCAGGGGGGTGAGGCAGGCGAGTCCCTGGGGTGTGATGGCCAGAACCACGGGGGCACCTGGACACCAAAACCCCCCAGCACCCATCCTTTGAAATCTCCACCCTGGCAGCTTAACGCTGCCTAGTGACAGGGGCCTTGCTGCTGAGGGTTCCAAGTGTGGGGCTTGGGGACCGTGTGACACGATGCTGGGAGGGCACAGTGTGCCCAAAGATGCAGCAGAGTCTGAGGTGAGCTGTAGGTTTGACTCTGTGCCAGGTCTGGGCTGCCAGCCGAGCTGGTTACAGCCCCTGGAAACTGAGACGTTCTCAGGCAGGGAACCTGAGAGCACTCGATGTGCAGTGGGCAGCTCCCCATGCCAGACTTCCACATGGCATTGGACTCGGACATGCCTTTTGCAGGGTGATATAGGGACTGTGCCAGGATGAGGAGTCATGACCCCTGCAAGGGAAGAAGCTTGTGGATCTGTTTGTGCTGTGCTGGGACTTGATGAAGTCCTTGTCGCTACTCTTAGGAAGGCCAATAGTCTTTTCAACACTTCCTCATCTTAAAGGGATTGCCAGGGTATGTGTTACATTTAAAGATAAGGTGAACTCAGGGACCCGCCGAATGCCAGGTGTAATTGTTCTGGGGGCTCAGGACTTTTCGGGGGCAGGCATTTCGGGTCAGTATAATCAGGCCAGATACAGGGAAGAGTAGAAGGAAGAATGGAAGAGAAATGATGTACTGCTATTCTTAACAGGAACAGAGAATTTCACTTGGCATTTTGCTTTCCCTGAGCAGGTTGGGCAGGGGGTGTGGTTGCTGCCCTGCCTTGCATCCCTGTTTGGAGCCTGTGGCTTTGTGCCCCCTGGGACCCCAGCCCGCCCCCACTGGCACCGCTGCAGGCTGAGGTGCTCCCCGTACACCCCACGGCCTCGGGCAGAGACGAAAGCCCAGCACCTGTGAGCTCACCCTGCAGGGCTGAAATCCAAAGCTGATGTCTTTGCTTGCAGGCCCCCCGTCCCCCAGGCCCCCCCGTGCAGCACCAGGGCACGGGTGCGGTGCCCACGGCCAGGACCCCTGTGCCCCACTTACGGCTCTCGCACTCCTCGCCCGTCCAGCCGGGCTGGCAGAGGCAGTGGCCCCTCTGGTGGTCACAGAGCCCCCCGTGCTGGCACTGGCAGCGCTGCTGGCAGCCCGTCCCGTGCTGGCCCTGCGAGCAGGCTGCGAGGAGGACAGAGCCAAAGCATCAGTCTGGTTGGAAGAGACCTTTAACATCATCAATCCAACTGTTCCCCAGCACTGCCAAGTCCAGCACTAACCCGTGTCCCTCAGCACCACACCTCCATGGTTTGGAAACCCCTCCAGGGATGGGGACTCCTCAGAGCCAGCCTAAACCTCTCCTGGTGCAATCTGAGGCCATTTCCTCTTGTCCTATTTCTTGTTCCTTGGGAGCAGAGCCCGACCCCCACCTGGC
>NW_008599979.1:2765-5068 GCF_000691845.1 Merops nubicus
GCCTGTCGTGAGCTGTGCAGAGCCAGAAGGTCTCCCCTGAGCCTCCTTTTCTCTAGTCTAAACACCCCCAGGTCCCTCAGCTGGGGGAGGCACACGGTGAAATGCCCACCTCCCCAAAAACACGCAGGGAAGGACCACGGACTCCCACACCAGCACCCCTGGCCTGTGGAGGAAGACGAGCCCAGGACAGGCTAGGTTTGCCCCAGAGCCTCTCCCCGTGCTGCTGACAGACCGTTGCTCACCCAGCTCGCAGGCCAGCCCCGTCCAGCCCTCGGGGCAGGCGCAGAGCCCCGTGGCAGGGTCACAGGTGCCACCGTTCTGGCAGAGGCAGCGCTGGCGGCAGCTCGTCCCGTAGAAACCCGCCGGGCACGCTGTGGGAACACCAGGCCAGGCACCCCCTCAGAACAGGCTCTGGGGGCACACACACTGCTGGTCGCCTGCCAGAGTGATGTGTGGATGGCCCAGCATAAACCCCAGGCACTACTGCTTGCAGCGAGGCTGGGAGAGGAGACACTGGCACCCTGGGGCTGCCTAGCTGCCCACACCACGACATTTGGCGTTTTAACCTGCTCAGGTCCGAGCCAGTGATGACACAGGGCACTGGGTGCTGATCTCTGCAGAGCCTTCTTAGCTCTGCTGGGGGCGAATACACAGAACCAAATAGGCTGGGTGAGTTCAGCAGCCAGGAGCAATGCTCAGCTGGCAGCCGATGCCTTCAGTCCTGAGCTGCAGAGCACCCTCCTCTCCGAGGCCCTGAGAGTGACCATGCTTGGCAGAGGAAAAAACCCCAACATTCCAACATTTAACCACTGAACAAGGGTTCTCGTGTGCAGAGTTTCACTGAGCTGGTGCCCGACTGCTCAGGGCAGTGAGCTGTGACTCCACGTGCTGCTACGAGCCTGGCAGTCAGTGCAGGCTGTGGTGCTCCTGGTGAAGGGAACCTCTCAGCTTCTCCAGCAAGCACTGGACAGGTAACTGCGACCTGAGCCACGGTCTGGCCTTGCTACCGTACTCTCTCTGCTTTCCATGGCAGCCACCTCATGGGAAGCTCCCACCCACCCCAAAAATGGCCCGTTTAGCAGCCGCTGGCCGGGAGCAGCCAGACGGAGCTGGCCCCCAGCTGTGTTACCTTGCTGGCACGTGGGGCCCGTCCACCCGGCTGCACAGAGACACCGGCCGCTGACGGGGCTGCAGGAGGCGTTGTTGAAGCAGTGGCAGGTCTGGCTGCAGTTCTGGCCGTACCTGTTCTCCTGGCACGCTTCGTGGGAGCAGAAGCAGGCAGAACTGTTAGGTGGCAGGTATGAATTGCATCAGCCAGACTCCTACTAACCGTCCCAAATGTGCCTGTCTGGGAGAGGAACCAAGACTGGTACGTGGCTGCTTGGGGTGGCTCTGTAAGCTGGTTTTTATGGTGCTATGGGAAATAGCAGCTGTACCCCTCAGGAGGGTGACATCTGAAGCAGACACCGTGGCCATCCTCAGTGCTACATCGTTCTGCCTATTAGGGAGCTGTTTTGCTACATGCCCAAGCCCTCATTTCATTCAGCAACAATGTGCTCAGCCAGAGCTGCCCTGAGTCCAGAATCAGAGCTGATCCCTGAACCCAGCTCCTCCCCTGCTGCCCAGGATTAACTTCCACGCAGAGAAATCACTCGTGGGGAACAGACACAAACTCCAGCTGAGCAGTGCAGGAGACGACGAGGGTTCCAGAATGCCTCACGGAGGGCTGCTCCCATCCCATCCCATCCCATCCCATCCCATCCCATCCCATCCCATCCTATCCCATCCCAAGGCTGCAGTGGCACCCACCCTGGCCACAGTGGGGCCCTTCCCAGCCGGGGGCACAGTGGCACTGGCCCGTCGGCTGGGGCCCCCCCCCGGGCCACAGTGGGGCCCTTCCCAGCCGGGGGCACAGTGGCACTGGCCCGTCACGTGGTCACAGTGGGCACCGTTCAGGCAGTTGCAGGCTTGCTGGCACTCCAGTCCATAAAATCCATCAGGACAGGCTGTGGAAAACAAAGGAGAAATCCCCACAAAATGCCTATACAGGGAGCTGGAAATCTCCCAGCAGAGAAGAGATGCCCCTTGGTGGTCTCTTTTGCTGATAAAATGCTGCAGCAGTGTGACAGGCACTTGTTAATGCCTCTTCCCCATGCAGGGCAGCAGAATATTGGGTGTCCATCATGGACACTGAAGGTACAGGACAAAGCTGTGGTGGCTCAGAGGAGCACTGGCACTGGGTTCCTGCCCACCAAGAGACTGAGCAGGCTGGTGTGGGAACCAGAACCCCACATCAGGAATCC
>NW_008599979.1:5190-5585 GCF_000691845.1 Merops nubicus
AAAGACTGGGCAACTTCCAGACGTGTGGTTTCCCCATCACCATCCTGAGGGATTCTTGCTGCTGTGATGGGATGGCACAGCCAGGCAGGAGCGCAGAGCCCGCTGGCAGGGAGCCCGGGGGTCCCCAGGAGCAGGTACTCACGGTGCTCGCAGAAGGTTCCTCGCCAGCCCGGGCTGCAGGTACAGGCCCCGCTGACGTGGTCACAGGCAGCCCCGTTGTCACACTGACAGCGGTGCCGACAGCTCAGCCCAAACCATCCCTCCGGGCACTCTGGCAAGCAGAAGCAAAGGAGACTGAGGAACCCGTCCTGTCCTGGTGTCCCCAGGCTATGAATGGAAACGACAGCATCCAGCAGCTGCTTCCTTATAACGACAAGGGGACTCTGCCCTGCCCG
>NW_008599980.1:0-17381 GCF_000691845.1 Merops nubicus
CCCAGATCACCCAGAGCAGACCTGGGGTCCAGGCTGAGCAGAAACCCAGGGCTGCCTGTTCCCACGTGGTGGCCAAAGCCCATCTCTGGGGTCAAGGAATGGTGCAATATGTCATGTGCCATCGTACTGGGGAGGGGCTAATCCTGCCCAGTAGGGCCAGAGACTGGAATGGGAACTGGAGTCAACTGAGGCCAACTTTGGGGACAGTTCCTGTTGCTGTTCTCCAGGAGATGGCAGGAGGACAGCTCCACAGACGGACAAGGGGCGATGCCCTCCCTCACATCCCATGGCAAACTCCCCTCCAGTCCCACCAAAACCCACAGCCAGGCTCCCCAGGGATCCTCCCCCAGGTCCCCCCAGCTACTTACACCCGGAGCCAGAGCCCGAGTAGACATCATCCATCTCCTCATCCCCAAAGGGGTCATCATCCCCGGAGCCCTCCAGGTCCACGGGCCTCTCATAGTTCTCGTTGCGCCAGCGCTGAGCCTGCAGCCGAGCAGGGAGAGGAAAAAACATGGTGGGGGTTTATTTTCCCCAAACAATTGGCTGCTGCAAATCTTTCAGCCGAGCTGACATTTTCTGGAGAGCTCCCGTGGACTCTGATAACATTCCCCATGGAAACAAGCCCTCTGGAAAAGGGGGCAAGAAAAAACAACTGCTTTTGGAAACTGTTCAAAAAAAAAGGCTCAGTTTGGTTCTCCAGCTCACTGCTGGTTTTTTTTTTTTAGGTGGTTTTCACGTGGCTCCTGCCAAGGGTGTGACAGTTACACTAGCAGCTGCCATAACTTGGAAGATCTCGATATGAAACAATATCAGACTTCAAATATTCCGATGCTGCTTTACAGTGCTGTGAAAGCCAGAAGAGCCCTTGCTAAGAGGGCTCTTAAACATCTTGTTTTGCAGATCAAAGTGTCTCCTGTTTGTGTTGCAAGGAAACAGTTTGACACTTCATTGCAATCCAAGCAAGGAGGCTTTGATCTGCAAGATAGCATCAGATGTTTCGAGATGTAGCCAGCCAGGTCGGTGCTTAAATTTAAAATAGAGGGGTTGAAGGGTCCCCTCCACCTTTCACAGCGTTTTACCTCTTGGTAACAGCTTCAAATTCCTTTATTTTCTATTCCAGATCGCAACAAAAAGGTGTTTTGAAAAGTCAGAAGGTAGGGTGGCACAGAAACCTGGGACTTAACTCCTATTTTATCCCCACATCTCTCCTCCTGGAGCCCATCAGCTGGCAAGGGAGAGAAAACCTGGCAGCCCTCAGCAAGATGCCCGGGGCTGGGAGGTGGGAGGACACTTCCCAGGGGCTGCAAGCTGGTTGCTGCCATGGTCCCCAAGCCAGGGAGGTGTCTGCTGCCCAAACCCTGCCTATACAGTCACTGGGGTGCTGCAGATGTACCACTTGTGTCATAGAAATCACAGAATCTGGCTGGAAAGGACCTCGAGGATCATCAAGTCCAACCTCCACCCCAACATCTCCCTCACAACTAGTCCACAGCCTCAAGTGCTCCATCTACTCGTTGTTTGATCCCCTCCAGGGATGGGGACTCCACCACCTCCCTGGGCAGCCCCTTCCAGCACTACCCCTGGTGACAGCGTGAGCACATTCCTGGGGACATAAAGCTCTCAGGAAAGTCAAAGGGAGTTGGGTTTTTGGGTGTCTGTCTCTCCTGAAGGTGCTGCTGACCTTTATCTGGCTGGGTCTGTTCCTTTCTCTCCAGCTCTGTCCCCTGTCACCACAGCCACTGGTCATGTCCTGCCACTCTCCAACACTCCAGGCACTTTCCAAATCACTGGGAAGATGCAGTCTTTGCCTCAAAGGTAATCCACCACCCTGGAGTTTCAACCACACTGAAGAGTCTGTTCTCCACCAGGATTAATCCACAGGGAATTGGGAATCACCCGGCCCTTTGCCAACCCATGGGGGCCAAACCCTGCTGCAGCAGGAGGCTGAGGATGGGAATGATCTGCTCTGAACGTGGGATTCAGCACTGGTGAACCCTGCAGAGGTGCTGGGAAGCCCAGCCATGGCCACGGTGCTGCCTGGAGAGAGGAGGGACCAGGAGAGGTGGGATGGAGATTGCCAAGAGCAAGAGGGACACGTCCCCATGAGCCAGGAGCTTGCTTCCCTCCCTGGAAACTGTGTTGAGTTTGTGTGGCAAGGGGCTGGTGGTGACAGGGCTACAGCAGTGGCTTCTGGAAGCTGCTAGAAGCTCCCCCCACGTCCTACAAGTTCTGTCCCATCATGAGACAGGCCACCAAAACTGATGAGAGAGCAAAGGAAGATGACAACGTTTGAGAGGTGGAAGGAGGAAACATTCAGAGTTTCTCTTACTTGCCTTCTGAATTTTTTGCATGAGAAATATTGAGGGTCACCATGAAATGAGGAGACCATTGTGCAAGCATTCCCCAGGCCACCCCTCACCCCTGCCAGCCAGCCTGGGTGAGCTCCCTGAGGGCTGGATTCTCTCTGCATGACCTGCAAAGCCTCACCATAATGGGAACCACATGCCCCAGCTCCACCAAGCCCATTTTCCCCTGAAATTGGAACCAGATGAGGCAGCTACAGCCACCAACTCCCTGTGCTTGGGAAATTAAAACAGAAGTGCATGGACCCAGCATGCCAAACCAGCCCCCATCCATCCATCCATCCATCCATCCACCCATCCATCCACCCATCCCTCCTTCCATCCATCCATCCACCCATCCCTCCATCCCCCAGGGTGGAGACTCAGCAGAACCAGTGCATGTCCATCATTTGCTTTGCCCAGGAGTGATGCAGTGAAGGCAAAGGGGGAGATGATGGTGAGAATTGTCCAGCCCCAAATCCAAAAGCAAATCTTCCCACGAGAATAATCACAGAATCACAGGATGTTGGGGGTTGGAAGGGACCCCCAGAGATCATCGAGTCCAACCCCACTGCCCGAGCAGGACCAGCTAGTCCAGGGCAGGTCACACAGGAACCCATCCAGATGGGTCTTAGAAGTCTCCAGGGAAGGAGACTCCACTCCCTGGGGAGCCTGTTCACCCCCACATTGCTCAGCCAGCAGCCAAACCCAGCACCAACACCCCCCTGCTCAGCACATGGTCAGGGATGAGCCCCCAGGCACCAGCCCCCAGCTCCAGCACCCTCCTGGGGTCACCAACAGATGCTGGGCTCCAACCTGCAGCACGTGGCTCCTCCACAAGGTGTAAAGTTTGGAGCTGGGAGCCTCTCCTCTGGGTCTGCCTCCTCCCCAGATCTGCACCCCTCGCACCGTGCAGACACCTCCAGGTTGAGGGAGCAGGATTGGTGCCTGCAGGGATCCATCTCCCGGAGCTGCTGGTGGCAGCAGGAGCAACTTCACAGCAACAAAACACCTCACAGAGCCAAAACCCTCTCTCTGGAGACAGCTCCCCTGAGGTGAGAGACGCCTCCCCCACGCCAGCCTGCTGCAGAGCAGGGAAGTTCTCAGCCAGGTTTTGCCCAAAGAGGATTCCAAAGGGTCTGTGGTGATCTCTGGGGTGCTCCCCAGGAGGGAGCAGGGCACAGCTCCCCTGCCCAGCTTGGTGCCAGCTCCTGCCCAGTCAGGCCACATGCTGCTCTTACACTGCAGTGTTCCTGAAGCTGCAGCGTCCCTCCTGCTCAGGAGAGGGGGAACAGGACCTCAGGTGCCAGAGCAGAGGGTTCCCCTTCACTTCCTGCTCCACAAGGCTCCAGAGGCTGCTCCTGAGTGCAGGGGGAGCTGGTGATCCCACCAAGCAGCACCGGCTGCTGGACGACCCTCTGCTGCTCCCCAGCATCCTTCATCCTAGGCTTGCATCTGCCCAGCATAAACCCCCAAAGGAGCAGGCATGGGGGGACCCCCTGCCTGCAGCAAGCACAGCCCCAGCACACCAAGCCTCCCAAAGATGCATTGATAAAGACTTGTGAAACTTCTCCATCTCTTCCTGGTGCAGAGGGGGATGTTATGTGGCTGTTCCCCCAAAAAAAACCCTCACGTTGCTCCACTGATGTCAAAACCTCCTCCTGGCCAGGCTGCCCCAGCTGCAGCCCCGCTGCTGTGAGGTCAGGCTCCTGCAATAAATCTTGGGAGCAGGGGGGGTTTATTTGGATTTACTGCTGCTCAGATGGTTAATGCTCCACAGGCACGGAGCCCCACGGTGCTGCACAGCCCCCCACCTCCCCCCAGCAGGGAGGGAGCTGCTCCCCCTTGCACGCCTGGGAGGAAGGGGAGAGGAACAGGGATTGTGCCAGCCTAGGAAATCACAAATCACTGCAGATGGCAGCTCCCACCTCCTGACCTGTGGCTGCCTCCCCATCCGTCACAGCCTCCACCATGGCCAAGGTGCAGCTGGCTGGATTTGTCCCAAAAGAGAAACTCCATCTCCAAAAAAACTCAGAATTTCTCCCCCAACCCAGCAGGCTCTGCACGGCCACAGCAAGGCTGGAGGGGGCCAGTGGGAGGACCTGGTGGGCGTGCTGGATCCATTCCTCACAGCCCCTGGTCCCCAGGGATGGTGTCAGGGACTGTCCTCACCCTGCTGCAGGAGGATCCTAAAGCCCCAGGAGCTTTTCCAGGGCACAGATTTCAGGCTGGGAGTCACACTAACCACTTCCACACCCTTGATCAGTCTTCTCCTGTGGCTGGTATGGAAGGACACGTTTGCAGGACTCCCAGGTCCTCTGGGCAGCCCTCTCCATGCATCTGAAGCAAAGCAGGGCCAGGTGGGCAGGGAGGAAACCCCACTGGGATGCTTGTCCTGGCCCCAGTGCCCCCAACTCCACCCCACCCCTGCCCTGCCCTGCAGCAGTGGGGTGCCAAGGGCCCTCAATTAGCCAGCTCAAGCCAAGGGAGAGCAGCTCCCAGCCCTGCAACTCCAACTTCCCAGCTAAAGGCTCTTGGCAGGGGGTTTTGCTAACCAGCTCAGCCCTGCTTCCCTGGCTGGGCTTCATTAGGGAAATTAGACCAGGGCTCAAGGCAAAGCTGTGGGAGGCACCAGGGCCCAGGACACCAGCTGGGCCCAGGAGGTTCCATCCCCTTTGGTGATGTCCAGGCTCAAAAAGGAGCAGAAAGGTTGAAATGTGTTCTGTGAGGTGCTGGCTCTCCACCAGACCATGCTCAGCACTGTCCTGACCCCTCATGTCCCATCCCTGTGGCTCAGCCCATCAGCTGGTCACAGCCACACCAGCCACGGGAACAGCCCAGGCCAGGATCCAGCTCTGGGATCATCCAGACCCCAATCACCTGCCCTGCTCCTGCTCCTTCAACATCTAGAAAACTCACAGATCTGCTGCTACCCAAGCAAGCCCTGATGCAAAGCCACGTTTCAGGGCCAGGAAATCAAATTCAAATTCCTCCAGTGCAATAAATGACACAACACCAGCACCAGACCCAAGGGATCTGGATGTCAGCAGCTCTGGAGGTGACGTGGCCACTACATCAAGCTCAGGTGAGAAAAAACATCCTCCACTCAACCCCAGAGGACCTTTTTTTCCCCTGCAGCCCCCATGGGGCTGAGCAAGGGCTGCAGGCAATGCTGCCCACCCAGTCGCTCGCTGCCCCTGTGGCTGCTTGGCTGGACCCGTGGGAATGGCAGCCAAGGGGCTGCAGCAGCACAAATCCCACCCAAATCCTGCTCTAAGAACCTCGGAAAGCAAGTGAGAGCTCAGGCCCTTTGGCCTGGCACCACCAGAGCTGAGCAGGGGGATTAGAGAGGATTCAGTCCCTCTCCATTGTCCATGTGCATCTCACCCCCCCAGTACAGCAGGTGCCACATCCCTCCCTCTCCTCTCCCCTTATCAAGGTGGGTGCCAGCAGTTTACAGATGAAAAATGTAAAGCTCAGCATAATGTCACACCCAGACCTCCCACCAGCAGCTTCCCATGTACACCAGAGGATTTGGGTACTTAAAAGATGAGGAAACCACGGCACAGAGGGGACCTGCCCACCACCTTCAGCTATGGCACAGACAAGCTCCTGCAGACCCTTCAGCCCCTTTGTGCACGTCTTGGGGGACAGGGACCTGTTGGTTTGGCTCTCCCCAAATCCCCTGTACACTGTTGTTTGCTGTGCCCTGTCCCTCCTTCCCCAGGCAGGGAGGAATTGGGGGGTTGTGGGGTGTTCCCACCCCGTGGCAGGACTTTCACCATGGTTCTGAAAATTCCCCAAACCTGCCCTGCCCGTGAGACCCAAAACGTGCTGCTCTTGCCCAGGTGACAGCCCCTGCTGGGTGGCCAGCTTTGGCACCAGGAGGAAGGGACCTTTATAAATGAACCCCTCTTTAACCACGGGGAGAGGCTGCTGATCCTCCCCGTGATGCTCTCGGGCTGTTCCCCCGGTAGCCATCGGCATGGCAACGGTCGCCATGGAAACCACCTCCTCCCTGGCAACGCATCCGCCGATGGGAGGTGTCCTCCAGCTCCATCACCCGCCTGCTTCAGGGTCTGCAGAACACAGGGACTCACAGGGGGGGTGACAGGCTGGGGGAGAGTTGAAGAGTCGCCTCTGAAAACACCGAGGAGATCTCCAGGACTGGTCCAGGCTGGGGGGGAAACCCTGACTCGAGTCCCAGCATCTGCTGCCTGAGGGACTTTGAGGAGGGTCAGAGCACCTCCCCCTGCCCCAGCAGCCCAGGCTGGGAGTTATCTGCCCCAGACATCACAGAATCACAGGATGGTTTGGACTGGGAGGGACCTTTAAAGGTCATCTTGTCGAAAAACCCTGCAGGGAGCAGGGACATCTGCAGCTAGAGCAGGTTGCTCAGAGCCCCAGCCAACCTCACCTGGGATGGAGCCAGGGATGAGGCATCCACAACTTCTCTGGGCAACCTGTGTCAGTGCCTCAGCACCCTGAGAGGAAAGAATTTCTTCCTTCTATCTAATCTAAATCCACCCTCTTCAGTTTGAAACCATTGCCACTCCTCCTGCCACTCCACTCCACCAGTCAGGGTGGTGGAAGTGACTGAAGGCTGTGGACGTTTCTAGCCCTCCTGGCTGTGGACAGAAGCTCCAGAGCTTTCCCTGAGGGCATCAGAAAAGACATCAAGCTGAAAGTAGGTGGTTTCTAAGGCAGCCCAGACCTGAGTTTGGTTCATGCCTGGAGCTCAGGCTGGTGGTGGGGGAGGACAAAGCTGGGTGGTAAAGTCCTTCCCCTGGCTCACTGGCAGCGTGCAGAGAGCAGAGCTGAGGAGCTCTGGAGGAGGAGTGAACCCCAGGAACACATCACAACCCGAGGAGCCCACGTGTGTCCTCCCACCAGCTCCAGCCCCTGGCACCACATGTGGGTTTGAGATGAGAAGGCTCCTGCTGCAAGACCTGGCAGGGCAAGCTGGGGCTGGAGGGGGTTTTATTTCATGAGGAAGATGTCCAGGGCCACCCAGGAGCCTCCAGCACAACCCTGGGGCACGAGGTGTGGGCCAGGCAGGGGGAAGAATGGATGTGTGTGGAGAACATCAGGAGGGACACGGGACCAGCCTGCTCCAGATGCCAACAAGTGGGCAGCTAAAAAGACTGAATCAGTGTGAGAGCAGCCTGGAGAACAGGACAGGGCTGTGCAGGCCAGCAGAAGGACCAGCTTGCCATCCATTCCTTGGTGCCAAGCACAGGTTCCTGTCTCTGCATCCCATCCCACCAAAACAAACATCAAACCCAGCGAGCCAAAGCCCCAAAGATCTGGTTTTGCATTTCCACCCAGCTCTGGGAAGCCCAAATCCAGGATTTCAGCAGCCCAGGGAGTGTCCTCCAAGGGAGATGCTGGATCTGGGCACGTTGGAAAGCTCAGAAGGACACAGCAATCCATCAGGGGCTGAGAGTTGTTTTCTCCAGGAAAACATATTTAAACTGAGACCATCTCACAGGACAAGTGTTGAGCATTTCAGTGATATTTTCCATGGGCTGTTTTCAGTGAATCACCTCTTGAAAGCATTTTTTCTGGTGTTTTGTACAGCAAACATCACTAACTCACCCCGACACGTGATTTGGTGATGCTATAAACAGTTGAAATAATATTAACTCGCACATAAAGCTGGAATGAAAATATTGTTTCTGAACCTTAAAGGCTCCACAATTCTTTTCCCACTACAAAAAAAAAAATAAAAAAATCACTGAATTTCCACTCTTCAATCCAAGGCTAGGAGTTCAAAATAAATCTGTTGGCAACCAACCCCAGACAGCACCTCGGTGGCACCAGGACCCTCTGCCTCAGGAAAAGAGCCCCATGTCCCACCACCCTCAGCCAAGATTTTGCCCAAGGGCTGATGCCAGAGCCCACCGAAGCTGCTTGAGATGGAGATGCCCACGGCAAGGCTGAGGAGGGTGGGCTGGAAGGCAGGGCCACAGCATGGCTGGAGTTTTGGGGGTTCAAGGGCTGGTGAAACCAAGGGGCTGATGCTCAACCAGCAGAGATCCCGCTCGCAAGACGTGGTGTGAGCCTGGGCGAGCAGCAGCCAGTTATTTTGTGTAACTTCATTCTTCCTCAGATTAATTAAGCCCCCGAATAACAGCTGCCTAAACCCCAGTGCATTTTGATTTAATAGGCTGGTTATTTTATGCGAGTAAAATAATCATTAACATTTACTGAGCAGCAGTAATTATTCTGGCTTTGTATCGATCCTCGGCTGCCAGCGCTGCGAGGAGCTGGGCTGGGTGCAGGCACATCCCAAACCTGGGCTTGGATGTGGACATCCCAGAGTGTTTAACCATCTCTTGGGGAATATAACAAACTACTGGGTCCAGGACCAGGCTCAGCTCTTCAAACAGCATCTCCTCCTCCTCCTTCTTGGCACTGTCTGCCTCCACCGTCACTATTTAACCCAGTTCTGTGATGGATTAGTGCCAGATCCTGCTCCTCTACACAATAAATATCCCCCAGCCCAAGCTGGCATGAAGAGCATCAAGTCTCCCCATGGAAATTGTTGCTACCACCTCGGCTCCCACCACGCTCCTTTTTTAACCTCCAGGGAGATGGAGGAGGAAAAAAAAACCACACACACACACAAACACAAGTCCCCACCTCCTGCTGACCGTTGGAGGAAGGGGCACAAACGAGCCCAGCAAGGCTGGGATTGCATCAGGTGACTGAGGTGGCTTCTTGGGGCTCCCCAAGCCCTGAACACCCCCGTGTTTGGCTCCTGCTGCAGATGCAGTGGTTCAAAGTGTGGCTCTTCACCCCAGGCTTTGGCCAGAGCTGAGGGAGCTCTTGGCCTGGAACAACGCTGTTGGTAGGTGTGGGACTGGGGCAGGAGCTTCCTCCAAGCCTGGGAGAACCAGCACGGGGAAAAAGCCAAGCTGAAGGGGCCCTGCAGACCCCCTTGGTATCCCAGAGTGGGGACAGTCTCACACCACAGCCCAGAGCACCAGGATACCCCCTTCCTGAAAAAAACCCAAACCTCTGGTGCCTTCCATCCTCCTGAGGAGAGCATCCTGGTAACCCAGGGTGGGATGGAGCAAAACCTGGGCCAGGCAGGGCTTGGGCAGCCAGGGTGCCTGTCCCCCCAGCCCTCCTCCATCTCTTTTCCACCCCAGAGGATTCCCAGTCTGCTCCAGCCTCCCATGGGATTGCACATTGCCATGGTGACAGCAGCACTGAGGACCCCCACCCACCACCCCTGGATGCTCGTGGTGGGTCTCAGCCCCCCCAGCTCCATCCCCCATTTCCTTCCCGGGATTCAGGAGCCCAGCAGGACCTCCCCCAGTCAGTACAGAATTGATTTAATTTGCTCTGCTCCATAATCCTATTGCAGCTTAACGTGCAAAACTGTCTGGAGCTTTTCTCACCTTCCACAAAGGCACAGCTCAGAGCTCGCCCCCCTCCCCGGGACTCTGCTCCCCAAAGAGCTCCAAAAGAGGACTTGAAATATGGATTTTTTTCCTGCCCTTCCTCGCAGGCTTGGCACAGGGACTGCCCTCTGTCTGTCAGACACCTCCCCGGTGGCCTCGGGCAGCAGGACGTGGCTAACTGGCACTTTGGGGTCTCCCCTGGGAGCCCTCCCCCTTCCCAGCCTGGGGGAGATGGTCCCATGCTCCATATCCACAGGGATGGAGTGTGGCCAAGACACCTTTGCTGTCACCGAGGGCAGGAGCCACATGCCCAGGTGGCACACAGAGGGACAAGGCATCACGTGCCTCAGTTTACCTGCCTGCAGAATAGGTGCAAATAATGCAGGGCAGGGGAGGGGGACAGGCAGGGGCTCGTCTCCCACCCCCAGGGTTCTGGGGACCTCAGAGGTTCTCTGCAGCCACATCTGACACCCCACTGTCCCAGCAGCTCATGTTTCTCTGTTCCCCAACTCTCCTAGATGTGACTCTGGGCTGAAAGTCAGAGTTTCCCCACCAGCCAGACATCTAAAAGGGCAAGGAGCCTCCTGGAGCAGGCAGAGGCCAGGAGAAGTGACCTCTGTGCCATGGACTACATCACATCACCAGTGCAGGAAGGGCAGAGCCAGCCCTTGCCTCAGTTTCCCCCTCCCTGAGGACCATTGAGTCCTCTCCAACCAGGACTCGACCTCCAGACGTGGGGTGGCAGTGGGGACAAGCTGGAAGGCAGAGCTGGAGGGGAGCAGGCAGAGGGGTCTGCTCAGGGCTTGGGGGTTTCTTCTGCACCTGGCTTGAACCTCACCCGAGCCCCCTCCCACGAGACACCCTCCTGCTTAGAGCTGCTGTGTGAAAAACTCAAACTGAGACCCAAATGATGTCCAGGGTCACTGTCACATCAAAGAGAGGCTAAAAACCCTGTCAAGGGGGTGGAATGTACAAGCTGGAGGGGAAGGAAGAGCTGCCTGCCCCTGGGGAGTGGGCTGGGGGGAGCACAGCCCTCGTCCCCACTCCTAAGGGGTGCAGAGCACCCACAGAGCTGGGGTGGGTGCTGTGTGCTGGGACCATGGCTGGAGAGCCACACAGCCAGGCTGGTGGCAGGGGAAGGTCTCCAGCCTGGCAAGAGACACTCCCATGAACTGGATGTCCACCAGCTTTGATGGCATTTCTCTTCCAAGCTCTTCTTCATCCTTCTCTTTTTCCTTCTTTTCCCCCTTTATCTTTTTCTTTTACTTTTAACTTGTTCCTTTTCCCCTCACTTCCATGCTCCAGGGCATTGACAGAACCTCTGTACTGTCCTCAGCAAAGAGCTGAAGACAAAAAGCTCATTTCCAGCCCCCTTTACTGGGAAGAGAAGACCAGAAATTTGCACCTTAATGCCTCAAACTGAAAACAAACAAGCAAACGCTCAGGAGCTCAAACTCAACACAAAGTTGAGTCCCATGGAGATGTCCCAGACCCAGCGTTGAGGAGCTGCAGGGACACAGGGGTGGGGAAGAGCTGGGGTGCTGCTGGAAAGCAGCCTCCTCTCTCCTGATTACTCTCCTAATTACACCAGAGAGGCTTTTGATGAGGGCCTGAACTAATTATTCCCACTCAGCGTGACACCTTCATGGGTTCTCCTGCCCGTTGCTCCTTGTGGGTGGGTGAAAATAAACAGCTCCCTGGTTATTTTGGCCTCATAAGGGGTTATTTTCCAGTCCCAAGGACCAGCTGACTCCTTTTGGTCGGTCACTAGAGGTTCAGCCCTTACAAAGCCACTGGCTGCAGCCGAGCACGAGCCCTGTCAAGAGCTGGGTGGGTTTTTGGTGACAGCTTGAGCTCCTCCACCACCCAAATCTGCCCAGCCAGATGGTTGGGCTGCTTACACGCTTCCTGGGTCACCCGAGGGCAACACCAGCGCTTCCACAGCCTCACCAGCTCCCGAGGGAGGAGGGAATAGTTATTCTCCCAGCCTCACAGAGGGAAGGAGGGGTTTTTTTTCCCCCTTTTTCCCCCATTTGCTGCCAGCAGGAGCCCATTTGCTTCCCCTCTTCACAGCCAGGGAAGGAAGAACACGGCAGAAAAGCCACCACCCGATGCCCACGAGCCCTGTGCAGAAACTGGATCTCTCCAGGCTCAGTTTTTCCTTACAGCCACAGCAGCAGAAGGGGAGGGGGATAAAAACCTAGGTGCTGGGCTGGTTTGATGCACGGCGCCTGGGACACTGGGGTCCTTGTTCTCCACCGGCCACGCCACACGGCCAGAGCAGGGGAAACCTAATCCTGCTCCCTTCCAAAAGCTCCAGGGAGGCAGGCAGCAGTGCTAGCAAAATATTCCAGCAGTGCCAGCCCCCGAAGCACGAGGATTCAGTGCCTGGCACAGGAAAAGCAAGGCAGGGATGGAGCAAGGGCTGCGCCGCGCTCCCGACTCCTCCGCTTGTGGCAAGCCCCTAAACCAGGGTGGGCTCTGGTGAGGGACCTTGTGGGGACCATCCTGGGGATAAATCCTGAAGTAAACCCTGGCAGGGATGCTGGGAAGAGCTCACAGAGTGATGGGGGTGTGGGGTAAAGCTGGAGCCACCAGGTTCCTGGGGAGGTGCAGGGATTTCTGGCACTGATGTGCCAGGCTGGGCACCCTCAGAGAGTTCATCAGCACTTGAAAGATGCACAGACACCAAGTGCTGCTTGCTTGATGCTTAAATACCCAAATTTTTAACACCTTAAAAATAGCCAGCAGGTGACAGGATTCAGAGCAACCAGGTGTTAGTGCTGCAAAGAGGGGGTGTGAAAACCCCAGCTCGGGCTCCTCGCAGGCAGCGAGTGGTTCCCAGGGCACCCCGAGAGCAGCCCCAATTCTGCTGCCTTGCCTCATCCCTCAGCTCCCCGACAAGCAGAGCAGGGTGGGGAGTTCACACCGGGCCCCTCGTTGGCACCAGGGAGGAGAGGTGATGCCACGAAGCAGAGGGAGGCCAGCAGCCAGCCTGGGGCCACATCCTGGCTCTGCACAGCTCCTCCGAGCAAGTCCCACAGGCCACAAACTTCCTCTGCATCTTTCAGCTGCAAAAATCAGCCCAGCTCCCTCCAAAAACACTCTGCAGCAGGTCAACTTCTCTTTCTAGTCCACACACAAAAAAAACCTCAGCCTACATTTATCTGCCCTGAACTTTATCTGCTGTGGTTAGTGGTCTGGCAATGGAATCCATCTCCCTCAGCACCACCAGCCCCTTCAGCTCAGCCACCCTCCCCTCTGCACCCAGCAGCCAAACCTCCTGGGGGATAAGGAAAACTAAAAATGCCACCAATAAAACCCACCATTTTCCCAGCTCGGGGCAGCTCATGCCTTTGTTCAAACTTGGCTTTTTTTGGATGTCGCCCTGTTCAACGCAAAAGGAGGAGAAATGATCCCAGGGGACCCACCAGCTCCAGGAACCCCCTAGAAATGGGGTCACCCCAAACGCAGCCACGGCTGGGACACAGGGACCTGGATTTGGCCCATCTGGAAGTGCTTAAACTCTGCACCTCGCCCAGAAAGCTAAAATTTCGAGCTGAAAGAAGATGTCTCAAATGTGCCACGGGTCAGAGCCTTGACCAGCTCTGGTTACCGGTCCAGGATTCACCACCAGCCCTGCAGGGCTCAGCTTACCAGGAAAATAAAAGAGCTGGAGGCTTCAATAAAAAAATAACAAAGCTGGAAGCTTCAAGGCAGTGCACAAACCCACTCCCTGCTCCCACTGCCCCTGCCCTGGGAGTGAGGGGGTGGGAAATGTTTCCAGGTATCCCGTCCACGCACCACGGGGGGGTGTGCAAAGGGGGTTCTGTTGCTGGAAGGAGTTGTTCAAATATTTATACAGCCCCAGCCACGTTGTTTCCTGCCCCCAGACGAAGTCCTCTGAATGAAATGTAACCAAACAAGCTGGTTCCACTCAGCCTTTCCAAGGATAATTAGGGCTGGTGCAGTAAGAGGCATGGCAGTGTTTCAGCAGCCCAGCAGAGATGAAAAGCAGCATCCTTACCAACATCTACCAGGCAAGGCCAGCCCCAGTTAAGAGTGTTTGAGGACCATGCACAGAGGTGGAGCTGGTATTTGGCATTGTCTGGACAGAAATGCCCATTAGAGAGTAACAGTGGGTACCTCCTGGGTACTTCCACCTCCCCCATCCCAAAGCACTTGGTGATAGAAGGGGAAAAACATCCTCCTGTGCCTGACAGGGAGAACATCTACCAGGCAAGGCCAGTCCCAGTTAAGAGTGTTTGAGGACCACGCACAGAGGTGGAGCTGGACGTGTTGGAGCTGGTATTTGGCATTTTCTGGACAGAAATGCCCATTACAGTGTAACAGTGGGTCCCTCCTGGGTACCTCCACCTCCCCCATCCCAAAGCACTTGGTGATAGAAGGGGAAAAACATCCTCCTGTGCACGACAGGGAGAGGGAAACTGAGGCAGAGCAAGGGAAAACACATCAGTGGCAGAATCCAACATCTTCTTAATACATCATGTGCAGCCTTTGCTCTTACCCACCTTCCCCTGGCAGGGATCAGACAGGACAAGGGACAAGGGATCAGACAAGGGACACAACAAGACATCCCAGTGTGCAGGGCTACCAGTAGAAAGCAGGTTCAGGTCCTTGCTCCACCACATTTCCATCCCTCCTTGGCCAAACCCTCCAGCACTGAGCATTTTGAAGTCAGGCCACTTGGGCTGCAAGGAGGATTTCTACCCCTTCAACACTTGCAAGAGCTCAGGGCAGCACTGTGCCAGCAGCACAGAAGACAAGCTGGGTGCTGTGCCCCATGGGTGCTGGGTGCTGTGCCCCATGGGTGCTGGGTGCCATGGCTGATGGGTGCATCAGCAAGAAGGGCAATGGGTGGCATGGCTAATGGGTGCATCAGCAAGAAGGGCAATCCCCCAACACCAATTCCCTTCTCCACGAGAGAGGAGCTGTTGTGTTTCCCAAGGAGAGGAGATCACCAGTGGCTGGAGGCAGCAGTCAGAGGTGCTGATGCCCATCATGGATGGATGAATCCTGGCTGAAGGCAAATCCCTGGTGCCCACAGACCTGAGGCAACTCGAAGCAATCTGCCAGCAGGGTGAGGGTGGGGTTGGAATGACCCAGGAGACCCCACAGCTCAACTGGAGGGTTCTGCTCCACCCCTGGCCATGCAGGAGCCATGCAATGGGACCACACTTCAGCTCACAGACACAGCAGCATCCCGGGGTGACACCCCCCAAGCTCCACGCCCCTCAAAAGGGCAGCTCTGAGCTGTAGGGCCACAGGGAGCACCCTCTGCCATTCAAGTGGGGAAACTGAGTCACGAAGCCACTGGGCAGCATCTCCCCAAAAGCCTGGGAGAGGATCCAGGAGAACTGGTCGCAGGGGCTGTGGAAAGCCAAAAATTGGTGTGCCTGAGCTTGTGGGGGCCACGACCTGACCCAGCATCTCTCCCAGTGCACTCACAGCACTTTCAGCCCCCACTGCAGCAATGGGGCTCCCCAGAAAACAAAACCAAAAAAAAAGGAGAAAAAAAAACACCAGAGAAAAAAAATAAATCAGCTCACCAGTGGTTTTTTTTTTCTTTCCCCAGATCTAAAATTGATTAAAATAAACCCAGGGATCTGACTTAGCTGTTTCTATTTCAGACCTGAATAAGGACTTGTGAGCCCAAAAGCTTATCTGCTTTGGAGCCTTTTTGTCCCCAATCATATCAGTTGCTCTAATAAAAGATGGGGCCTCTCCCTGCCAGGCTCCTCACACTCCCACCCCTCGACTGTCACACTTCCACCCCTGCAGCCCCCACCCCTGGGCTGCTCCTCTGGGCTGCTCTGCTGTGGGTGGGGAGAGCAGGAGCCTGGGGAAGCAGGTCTGAGCTGGGGAGCACCTTGGGATGCTCGAAGCAATCTGCCAGCAGGGTGAGGGTGGGGTTGGAATGACCCAGGAGACCCCACAGCCCAGCTGGAGGGTTCTGCTCCACCCCTGGCCATGCAGGAGCCATGCAATGGGACCACACTTCAGCTCACAGACACAGCAGCATCCCGGGGTGACACCCCCCAAGCTCCACGCCCCTCAAAAGGGCAGCTCTGAGCTGTAGGCCCACAGGGAGCACCCTCTGCCATTCAAGTGGGGAATTCAAGTGGGGAAACTGAGGCACGAAGCCACTGGGCAGCATCTCCCCAAAAGCCTGGGAGAGGATCCAGGAGAACTGGAGATCCACGCCCCTCAAAAGGGCAGCTCTGAGTGGTAGGGATGGGGATGTGGGACTGAAACTCTGGGGTGCAGCACAGGTGAAGCTCTCCCCGGGTGCCCAGTCTCCAAATTCCTGGCTGAAATGGTGATGCTCCTGCCCATCAGCCTCCCAGATCCTCCCAATCTGGGGTGTCTCCCTCCCATGGGGAACACCAGTGGCTGGTGTCCTTGGCGACCTTCCCTCGTGCAAGGAGAGGGGGGGGACACTCAAACCCACCCCTAGCATTCTGTGATCCTGTGATACAACCCCAGCAGGTGGGCTTGCCCAGCTGCCCACCCCCACCAGCAGGTTTTGGCCTGGGTTGGGCAGCTCTCTCCCCCAAGCCTGGCCGTGGCTCACCCTGGGCTCATTTCCCCTGCCCCGTGGCCAGTTCAGCGAGGGACAGGGTGAAGATTAAGGCTGTGCTGGCAGAGGGATTACCCACAGCCCTTGCTGGGTGCTCAGCTCCCAGCAGATTGCCTCTGCCCAGGGGGGGGAGGGCAGCAGAAAGCCTCCTGCCTTTGCCTTGGATGGATTTTGGTTGGTGGAGTGAGGAACTGGAGGATTTCCCTAAATGCTAAAATCACAACGGGGAGGCACAGGGGTGGGGGCAGCAGCGAGTGACCCCCCTCACAGCACCTGGAGGGGTGAGCAGTCCATGTGTGCCCCAGGAATCTACAACCCTCTGCCAGCCCCCAAGGCACCTCCACCCCCTTTTCACCCCTGGGGAAACTGAGTCACGGAGCAAACCCCTGGCAGGGCTCCTCTCCATCCACTTCACCACAAACAAACATAGAAACAAGCAGAAATTTCCCTTGTTCTTCCCCACAGCCCTGGATGCCAGCACCCCTGAGCACCCCTGAGCACCCCAAAGAGCACCCCAACCTCCACGCTGCCCCCAGCAGCCCAGAGCTCATGCCCAGCCCAGCTCTGCTTCTGCCTCTCCTCCTGCCTGCTTCCCAAAGTGCACAAAGAGGTGTGTCTGTAGATAACAAGTTGTATTTTTAGCACCTTGTGTCATTAACCTCTGGGACTCACAACTGCTCCTGGCATCCCAGGAACAAGGGTTCCAAAGGGTGCAGCAAGCCCAGGGATGGGGAAGGCACGTTCCCAACAGCCAGAATAAAAACCAGGCTATAAATGTGCAGCTTGTCCTCTGCCCTCACCCCCATCTGAAATCAAGTGGTTTACACACACCAGCCTGACCTCAAAAATGCAGATTTGGGCTCTCAGCCCCACCTAGGAGCAGGGAAGGTGGGGAAGAAGTGACAGCTCCACTCTCCCTGGCCCCCAAGACCCACCAAGCCTGAGCTGAAGGTGCAGTTTGCCCCAAGACCAAGGATTAAGGGGGAGTTTCCCCCTGCAGCTGCTGGGGGATGCTCTGGGGGA
>NW_008599981.1:0-11448 GCF_000691845.1 Merops nubicus
GAGCTTGGGAAGCTCTGGTGTTACGTGGGGTCTCACCAGGACCTCAGGTCTCACAAACAGCAGCTCAATACCCCGAGCTTGTGTTTCTAAAGTGAGTGATCCAGGCTTCCTCCTCTAGTGGTCTTCAATAGCTCTGTTCAATTTTTCAGTGACCTCTTTCAGAACAAGAGCTTGGGGACATCAGGACAGAAGGAGAGGGCTGTTGTGGCAGGGGGTAGCAAACAGCCCCTTCCCCTGGACCCGTGTTCTCCCCAAGTCATAGTAATTGAATTGTTTTAATATTAATATCTTCTCTGGAGCTCTGCTGATGGGAGGGAGAGAGAGATGTTTCTTCCAAAATAGTCTTAAGCTAATGCAGAAAGTATGAATAAATCTCTCAGAGATTATAGCCCCTGGAAAGCTCCTGTGAATATCAGAAAGACATCCTTACTGCTATGGGAGGGTTGATTGAATTACAAATTTGAGGCAACTCCAAAGCAAAACTGATTAAGTCTTTTCTTTTTCGCTCTCTTGTAGCTTTTCAAAGCACTAAAGCTTTTTAATAATTAGAAATCCGCCCCCCCCAAGTGCTGTTTGTAAGTAGTTCTAATTGGCACCATCCTGTCTGTAAGTAGTGCTAATTGACATTGTGTCCACATCGATGGTTAGGCACCAAAGCAGGAGCCTGGCAGAGCAGGAGCCCCTTGTGAGAGGCGCTTTCACTTGTCATCTCCAAGGGAGACCCAGGGGTCGGGTTAGGGGAGGGTCAGGAGCATCACCCTGGGGTTTGGAGGGGGAGATGACACCCAAGGGATGAGCCCGTGGGTGCTGCAGGGGGTGATGGCTGCAGTGGCCAAGGGGGGTGACATGGGGATCGTCCCCTGCCCCATGTCACAGGGAAGTGGGGTACGGCCTCTTCCATAGCTCTGGGAAACCAGGATTCCTCTTAGCTGGTGTGGGGAGAGCAGAACCTCCTTCCCCAGGCACAGGGGAAGGGGGGTGATGCCCAGTGGGGCTGGCTGGGCTCTTCCCTAGGGCTGGGCACAAGCCGTGCCCGCAGCCACCGTGCTGTTGGGGCAACATTGTCACCATGCTGCCAGGGTCTAACTCACTGCTTTGTAACACAGTGGCAGTGAAAAGACACTACAGAAATCACCTTATTCACTGCTGTTGTACCAGAGATAAAGAAAGGGGAAAAAAAAGAAAGAAAAGGAAAAGGGTTGTACCACAGAAGCTTCACATCTCTTGCAGGGCTGTCTGTACGAAGGAGACAGCTGTGGTCTTTAGCAGCCCTTAACAAGTGATTTTTCCAACAATCAGAAGGGAGAACATGCTCTGTTAGGCTTATAATTGATAATATACCACTGTTGAAATATGCCTGTCAGTTCGGCAGGTAGATAAAGTTCTACCATTGATATTTCATAACAGTTTTCACAGGCAGCATCTGAAACCACGTCCTCCCCCTGCAGATGAAAGGTTAGATGGGAAGATGTGTCAGCAGGACCTGGGCTCCTGCCTCAGCACAGGGGAGAGGAGCTGGGTCAGAGCTCCAGCCCCGGGCTGGGCTCGGTGTGTGGGAACCTTCCCAGGGCCCAGCAGAGCCACTGAGCTGGGGGGGTACAGCTGGCTGGGAAAATGTCTAGCACAGAGGGGTTAAAATAATGAATAGGGAAATTCAAATGACCTGACCCAAATCACAAGGCCAACTTTTTAAACAGAGAAGGTAATGAACTGTTGGACACACCAGACGTTGCTGCGACTGATCCCTCTGTCCCCAGGAGCGTTCTGAAGAGGAGCACAGGCTTTGGGAGGATGCTGCATGAACATCTCAGCTGCTGAGCACAGAACAAGCAAGCCCGTGCCATGGACCATGGTTCTAATCCCAGGGACAATCCCAGATGGAGGTAGCACAGGGGCCTTTGTGTCTCTGTCCACATCCTGCCCCCCTTGCCCATCCCGTGGCTGCCTACTCCTAGGTGCCTCCTGCCAGAGACCAGTGTGGCTAAATCCACCAGCAGAATCCAGCAAAGCTGTTCAGCAGTGCTGGGGTGGCTGGTGGATGGTTGGGGTGAGGGGCTCTGGCTGCCTTTGAGATTTCAGGGCTCAAAAAGAGCTCTGGACCCCTTAGGAACAAGGTGTCACAGTCCCACAACACCCAGAAATCCAAGAAATCCAAAAGCTTTTTGAATCTTTTTCTGCAAAAGAGAAGAAAACCTAGAGCTGAGACAGGGAGGAAGCCCCAGGACTGACCACCACCACCTTGCTCTGCCTCCTCAGTCCCACTGGCAGCTTGGTGTGTGCCCAGTATCAGAGGAGTGCCACACAACAGGGTTGTGGGGAGGATCTGTTGCTCCTGATCCTACAAGTCGGTGCCTTTCTTGGGTTGCACGGGAAGGTCCTCACCTTGTCCAAACCACTGGTGCATCTGCAACCCCACACACATCCTGGGGCTACAGAGAGAGAACAGGCTGAGTGACCTGGGGTTGGAAGCAGCTGGTGGCAGGGGAGAGATGGGGAAGGGGACTGCAGGGGTCATCGGCAGGACTCGCTCGAGGAGATGTGCTCCAGACCTGGAGTTTGTAAGCAGAGAGGGGAGAAGGTCCAATGTGTGTGCTGATTCAGAATCAAAATGAAAAAAAAAGAAAAGGAAAGGGAAAAACACAGTTGTGGAAGCAAAAGGAACAAATTATTCTCTGTTTGCTGCTGGGTAGGTGGAAGCAGCATGTGAGGCACAAGGTGGGGACCTGGCAGAGCTCACAGCTCCTCATGCCAGCCGTGCCTCAGGCAAAGGACAGGGCAGCCTCTGCTTCCTCAGTCCTCCCCTCTCTCCCCCTCTCTATCTCCTTTCTTTCTTCTTTGTCATAACACCCCAATCGATTGGCTGCAGAAACAGTTACACAACATTCCCAACACTTTTTGGTGTGCCCTGTGACTTGTGCCCTGCTTGGGTGGGTGCTCAGCAGCCAGCCCCTCTCTGCAGCCCCATGAAGTGGGAGTGGTTTGGGCAGGGGGTTGTTCATCCTCTAGCCCCCAGCTGGCACCTTGCACCAAGACACAGGGACCTGCCTGGCATTAGGTCGTTCTGTGCTGTGACTTCTGCCCATTCATTAGTGTTATTGACTAGCATTTGGAGTCAAATTAGAGGCGTGTAGCTGATAACAAGCTCTGAATTCTCTTCAGAGTTGGCTGCACTGAGTGAAATTAAAGTTCCCGACATCCCCATTCCCTTTCCCCCTACTAATTAGCCCTCCCCAACACTTAGAGGTTGACATTTAAAATGAACTCAGAGAGGAGGAGTAGTTTTGGAACCAGGCTTTTCAGTGCTGATAATGGGAACGTGGAGGGATAAAGCCCCTGCCTTAGAGGGCAGCCTGGGAGGGGTCGTGGAGGAGCTGCTGGTCCTGGGGCCAGTGCTGGCTGGAGCAGGGTGAGCACTGCTGGCAACCAGCCCTGTGGTAAAGCCTGGCAAGGGCTGGGGAAGGGCCCTTGAGCTAAGGCATTAAGGGGGTGTTTTTTCCCCTGACGAAGCTCCCTTTTGTGAGAGATTTCTCCCTTTGAGACACAAAAGCCAGTGAATTCTGGGCTAAGGCTGCAAATCCTCAGCTGCCTCCTGTGACTCAACTGAGTGCTGAGCGAAATGCAGAGCATAAAGACACGAGCTCTAGCAACGCCGTGTGACCCGGCTGCCAGGCTCTTAAACCCCCAATTTCCTGGCTTTTGATGGCTTTGAATCAGGCTGGGTGTGATAATAATGATAGTTGGTACTTATATGCCACTTTATCTTAAAAGCACTGCACAAACATTAATTAATCAGAGGCGCAGAGGCGGCGGGCGCGTGGCTGCAGAGGCTCCCGGCTGCAGGGCCACGCGTGGCTTCTAGCTAGGAGGCTCACAGGAGCCATCTGCAGAGGGGCAGAGCTGCTCTGGGCTGGGGTTACCCTCTGCGGGGGTGGCTGAGGGGTGGTGGCCCCAAAAGGTGCTTTGTGAGACAGCCCGAGCCCCGTGTGTGCCCATGAGCCACCGCCGGCGGGGCTGCGGCTCGGGCGGGTCCCTCCGGGCACTGGGGTTTGGGGCTTTGCTGGCATCTCCACGGGCAGAAGGAGGTGCAGGCAGGTGCTGTCTGTACAAGGAGGTGCAGGCAGGTGCTGTCTGTGCCAGGCAGCACGTTCCTTTGTGCTTCAGCCCCTGCATGGCGAGGTGGTCGTTGTGGTGTCTTCCTACACCGCAGTCCTGGACCAGCGAAAGGCTCCTGCTTCCCATTGCTGGCTGGAGAGGTGGGAAGCTTTGGGGCTGAGCTCCTGGTTTGGGCAATTTGCTCTGGCTAGGCAAGGCAGGGAGTAACAAAGGCCTGCCTGGATTTTTGGCCTCGGTGTGGTTGTCCACATTGCTCTTCAGGGGGACGCTGTGGCCCCTAAAATTTGCAGGTGATGCAGAGATGAAAACCCCTCACTTGGTTCTCCAAATCAAATCAGAATATTGCCCAGGGGCTTGCTGGTGGTGGTTGGAAACGGGAGCTGGCCCAGCCCTCCTCTCCACACTGATGCTGCCGACTGGGATGCAGTGGTTGTGCTGGGGGTGCTCCCAGCCTGCCTGGCCCACAGGGAGGGCAGCAGCCCTGTAGGAAGGCAGCCTCTGCCTTCACAACCTTTCCCCATCTCTGACCGCATGCTGGACATGCAAAAGATCCCTGTTTCCTTGGAAACTGGTTCTTTCTGCATGTGCTGCGGTGAGTTGGGAAAGTTTCCCTTCATCAAACCCCCATGGTGAAGAGAATAAGCTCCAGAGCTGCTGTCCTAGGGCTGGCAGCCTGATTGCTGCTGCTTTCCTTATTTACATCTCTTTAGGAAAAGGAAAAAGACAGTCTCCCTCCTGCCCCTTGCAGAGGAGATCTCTCCTGATTCCTTACAAGCTTTGTGGGCATCTGAGGGCAGAGGAAATTAAATCACAGACAGGTCGCTGAGCACCCCAAGCCCACACGGCCCCTCTGCAAAGTTTGGGCTGCAGCTGCTGCTCCCCGACACCGTGGCAACACGTGGGCAGCTCAGGGATGTGTCACCTCTCTGTGTGCCTCTATTCACTTCCCTGTAAATTCAGCATCAAGTCAGGCTTTGAGACAGGAGACCAGAGGTGCTGGAAACTCTGTGGCCCCATCACCAGCCTGGCCCTGCAGATGCTGCCAGCTCAGAGGGCATGTCAGAGCTGGGCAAGTGCTGCAGTGAAGTACCCACAGCTAGAGGGGATGTTAATGGCACAAATAAAGGAAGCCAGCCCAAAATCCAGTTCATTCATTGTCTGACAAGTATTTCCGTCGACATTTTTATTTTGGAGAGAGGGAAAACCAAGAAAAAAGGTCAAATGTTTCTAATGATGGGTTTTTGCTCCTGTTATTCAACCAGAATTTGCCAAGTTAAACCAGTGATCAAAGCCTTGAGATTTGATCTGGAATGGGTGAACGAATGCCATGAACGTTTTTGCTTTTTTCCTGTTGTTTTGACTGCCTCTACCTCTAAAGTCTTGTTTGTATTTGAGAGTGAAGTATAATTTGATTATTTTTACAGCTAGAAAGCAGTGGAGAATGAACAAATAGTCTTTGCTGAACATTTCATTTGGAAAATACACTAAAAACCACTGAATTAATGATACAGCGATTGAGGCTGTGAATTCTGGTTAATCATCATTTTAAAAGCTACACTGGCATCATTTTGCAAGCTGAGGAATATTTCCATTGTTTTGCTGTTGTAATTACCCAAGGAGACATGGTGCAGATGGGATTGTTTTGGGCCAATGTCCTCCCCTTCCTGAGCTGGAGCTGAGCCTGCATGGGCAGGTCTGGGGCCAAACCCCCACTCCCTGCCTGGGGGGCTGGCTGGAGCTCTCAGTGGTGACCCAGGAGGTGGTTTAGATGCCAGTCTGCATTTGCATGCTAATGCCAGGCATCGATTCCCTGGGTCTGTTTGGAACCCACTCAACACGACCTGACAAATATTTGTGGCAAAATTCAACATCTGCAAAAATCTGATTCTTGGAAATTCAGACCTGTGTCCCTCAGACTGGCTGTGGGTTTGCTGAAGGCACTGGCAGCCTCTCCACTGATCACCTCAGTTCTCTGGCTGCCTGCTGCTCATGGGCTCTTCTTGAAGAGAATCTGCTCCCTTTTTTGGGACAAATATGCAGTGTATGGAAGGGCTGCTCGGCCAGTTCCCTTGATTTCAGTATAAATCCCAGCAGAGATCAGCATTTTGCTTTAAAATCTTTGAGCAGCTCAAACAGAGGGTTGTATGAAGAGAAACATTTGCACAGTCTCATTGCAAATCAAACCTCCAGTGCTGTGCATGGCTCGGGAGGGGCAGAGGGCAGAGCTGACCCCCGAGTTCGACGGGGAGCTCACGAGGCAGAGCTGTCCTGGGCTGTAAAGCCAGCAGGAGGTTGTCCTGCCCCAGAGCTGGGGGATCTGGAGTCCTGAGACATCCAAACAAATTACAGCCGTGGTCTTTTTCTCAGGCTGACTGCAGGAGGTTTCTCCTCGTGCCAGGCGCACGCCGAGCGGGAGCGTTTTGACATGTTCTCCTAATCCTGGGATTTCTAAAGTGCTTAGCGACACGCACAGCAGTGATGCATTACTGCAGCAGTGCTGTGCAGCCCCACAGGCAGGGCCTGGGAGCCCCAGTGGCTGCCTGCCACGGCCCCTCACCTCTGCCACCCCAGCTCTGACCCTTGTGCCCAGCCACGGCTTGTGGTGGTTCTTCCTGGGGCGCTCAGGGCATTGCCCAGCACAGAAGCTTCAAGGCTCTCGGAGCCCCCAGCTCTGGGCTCACCCTCCTGCTCTATGGGAAAGGGTAGAACGTGCCAAGGGATGGACCAGGAGCAAGTCTGGGGTCCCAGCCTCATCTGTGTGGCACATGGGTCCTGGGGTGCCACAAGCACTACGAGAAAGCCAGGGCAGCATGTTACCTCTTTCCAAAAGTACTGAGTCCTCAGCACCTTGAAATTCCCCCGTGTCTGGAGCTTGGGAACACAGCCCCCTTCCCAGCCCTGGGCAACGCTGCTGTCTCGTGCTGCAGGCTGAGTCCACAGGTAGGGAGTAAATTCTGGGGCTTTATGGATTTTGGGCTGAGGTTTGGAGGTTCAGAGGTGCTGTGTGGTGTCTCTAGGACCTTAAATGCCTCCACTCAGCTGGTGTTTGGGACCCAGCCAGGGAGCTTCACCCAGCAGGTGGCTGGGAGCCAGCCCATGGTGCAGGGAACCGGCGTGACGCGTGCTCATTATCTCTGCCTTGCTCAGAAAGGATATTGTGATTTTAATAACTTCTTGGATCCATTTTTTCCCTGGTAGCTCTTGTTGCCTTGGATACAGGCTCTGGAGAGGCTCAGCCCTGCTAAAGATGGTAGATCATTTAAATGGAATAGAAGATGAGGTGTGGATTTGCAAACTGCTTGAGCTCTCCTAGAGGGGTGGCTGGGAGCTCTCCAGCAGAGCTGAGCCTCCTCTCCTGCTGTTGGTTAGAGAGGACCCTGTTCATGGGGATGTCACCCCAAAACTTCTGCTCGAGGTTAGGTGCAATGTCTGATGTGTCGGTGTGACAGTGCCAGGCTGGAAACAACAGAGCCCTGGGGCTTGGGTAAGTGGCATTGCACCCATTCCCAGGGCACGGTGACCAGGAGCAGAGCTGGACCTTGGCACCTTTGGTACAGGGCTTCAAGGACCTCTGTTCCACTGCCATCCTCTTCCTCCTCAACCACTGCCTCTGTCTTCACTCTGGACTTCCCAAGGTCCACAGGACCTGCAGGGTGAGTTGGAGGCCATCAGCTCTTTGAGCTTGTGTCTGTGGCACTCCAGTTCTCCTGAGTGTTACGATTCCGAGTGTGATTCCCATTTCTAGCACCCCCTCATTCCCTTTTTCCCAGCCCCTTACACATGCAGCTTATCTACAGACAAGCCGTGCAAATCAGAGACATTCTCATTTCATGCCGGGAGGTTGCCCACCCCTAAAGGTCACCAAAGCTATTAAAGAGAAGCCCTGGTGCCCAGGGCTTTGGACACCTAATTTGGCTTGCTTTGGTCAAATTTCACGCTGCTGTAGTTTTTGATTTATGCACCTTGAGAGTCTTTTGCTGTGCTGGAGGAAGCCTGCTCGTGGTGCCTGTTGTAATCAAATAGCTCGAGCTTTTCTGAGATGCCTTTTCTTCTTTTAATGACTCTGGGGTGTCCAGGCCCATCCTGATGGTAAACAAACTAAATGAATTGCTTTTCCTTCCTGGTCCTCATCATAAACATATTTGGATGTGACAGCTGCCTGACAAATCATTAAGATCATTTGATCACTGTCAGAGTAAATCAGCCTGACTTGAGACAATGCACTGAACCTCAATTTGCTGCTGGGGTTACCAAGTATGAGATGCTAATTACACTGTGCTCTTAGAAATTATTTTTTAATTGCTCTATAGGAGCTGGCAGAGATTATAGCCTTGCTGTGTTAGGTGACAGGGCACAGGAGAGCCCAGCCAGAGACACCCAGCACCCAGCCAGCAGCCAGTCAGCACCCAGCCAACACCCAGGCAGCCCCCAGGCAGCCCTCAGGCAGCCCCCAGGCAGCACCCAGTCAGCACCCTCACTGGGGCACAGCTCTGCCCGTGCCCTGGGCCAGCAGGAGAGAGGCTGAACCCAAGGGGCAGCTCTCTGGTCCTGTCCTGCACGGCTGAGGATGCTGTTGGGCAGCAACACGGGCAGGACCAGGGGAGATGTGTTTGTGTGGGCTAACCTGGGACCTTCAGCTCTCTGGCTGGGCGTGCAGAGCCAGGGGACTCCTGCCATTGCACCCCAGACAGTATCCCCAGTTTCTGCCCATGGATGCCCCTGTGCTGGGTCGAGTTGCCCACCTCTGTCTGTGCCAGCCATAGCCCCTGGGAAGGACTCCTGCCATCCCCAGAGGCCTCAAGAGCTTCACCCTTCATGCTGCCTCAGGGAGAGGGCAGCAGGGACCCAGGAGAGGCAGGAGGAATCATTTAGGAAGTAGCAGGAGAACAAAGAAGAAAAAAAAATCTTTTTTCTTGGCTTAAAAAGAAATCTCAGCCTTCCTAGAGAGAAGAAAAGAAGAGGAGGGAGGTGGATGCATCACACAAAGAGAAGAAGATGTGCTGAGAAACCACAAGGCGTTTAAAAGCTCACACAGAAACCAAACCCACTTTGATATCCCCTCACTGGAGACGTTTGAGGCCAGAATGATGCTGCCGTGATTTAGCACACAGAGGGATGAGGAAGTGAGTGGATCCCAGAGCTCCTTTCTGGTCCTTAGGACAAAGGAATGTTTTGTATTAACTCACATAAGCAAAAAACCTCCATAAACATCCATTGGCAAGCCTGGATTTTTGGAGCAGCAGTGTGTGTGCCCTTCCAGGAGCAGGCTGCTGAGCACACAATGGCCATCGTGCAGGGGAACCTGCCTGGGGCTGGCAGCCTTGGGGTTCACGGCCAAGGGGAAACTGAGGCACAGGCAGGGGACTCTCCCACGCCAGAAGCCTGTGAGCACAAAGTATCCCACCCCCCAGGCCAGAGCTGTGTGCCCCAGAGCATCAGCCAGGCCTTAACCTCAGCTCCCCTCCTGTTCACCCAACAGTTCAGCTTGGTAGCCTTTATTTTATGCTTAAGTGATTTTTACCCCGACCAGGCAGACGAGGTGCTTTGCCTGGGTGGGTTTGTGGGTGGGTGAGATCAGGGCAGTACGTCCTGCCTGGTTCCTGAGCAGGGAGCAGAAGGAGCAGTGCCCAGGTCAGGCTGTTTGGGGCTGGTGGGAGGAGAACTCTCCGTGCTAAATGGTGCAGGGACCCCAACTGCTCCTGCTCACCACGGGGTCACAGAATCCTTCTGCTTGGGAGGGACCTTTCAGATCCTCGAGTCCAACCATCCCCCAGCACTGCCAGGTCCCCACTGCCCCGTGTCCCTCACACCACATCTCCACGGCTTGGGAACCCCTCCAGGGGTGGGGACTCCACCACTGCCCTGGGCAGCCTGGCACAGCCCTGGGCAACCCTCCAGGGCAAGAAATTGTTCCTCAGGGACAACCTCAACCTCCCCTGGGGCAACTTGAGGCCCTTTCCTCTTGTCCTGTCCCTTGTTCCCTGGGAGCAGAGCCCGACCCCCCCCTGGCTCCAGGCTCCTGTCAGGAGCTGTGCAGAGCCAGAAGGTCTCCCCTGAGCCTCCTTTGCTCCAGGCTCAGCACCCCCAGCTCCCTCAGCTGCTCCTCCCCACACTTGGGCTCCAGACCCTTCACCAAACACTGAGTAGATGTGACCCGAGTCCTTCACAGGAGTAGAAAATACTCAGCAAACTATTTTTCCTTAAATGTTCATCTAAATATATGTTAGAGCAGTTACTGCTGAACGAATGAAATATGGAGCTGCATCAAAATCAACTTTTTTAACAGTGAAATGTTTATTATATACTGTCCTTTTTTTTTTCCCCTGCTGGAAGAAAAAAAAATGTTCAAAACGAACATTTTTTAAACTGATGAAAAAATCAATGTTACAAAAATAAATGCTTAATTTTTCATTTTACTTGTCCTCATTTTTTAACTTCCAGATTACATTTTCAGTAATTTGACTTTTCTGCCTGTCATAAATAAGTTGTATCAGGCTGTCTCTCTGGCTGGGAAGCCCATGTTGGTGTCTCTGTCTCTCACTGTGCTTGAGGAGGATGTAGGAGCTCCAGAGCAGGATGTGTCCAAGCTTCAGCAAGAGACAGAGAATGGGAAGACCTCAGTCCACAACGCTTGGAGCCCCTTCTCTTCTCCCCATAAGGTAAGCAGCCTTTTGTGCTGGTGTGTGCTTAGAGCACAACAATGTCCCACCCCTGAATTCCCCTCTGGGACCCATTCTGTGTCTCTCTGCCTGAAGCCTGGATAAGGGGAAGATCTTCAAGGACATGTTGACTTTTAGGTTGCTCCAAATGTGGCTGAGACTGAGGAAAATGGAATTAGACCTCACAGGAGACGAGAGATATGGCTCAGACACAAGCACAGGAAGTGAGGGGAGGTTTGGAATAAGCCTTTCACTGGACCTCAGGTCTCCCTGGGACCTTTGAAGGTTGAGGGGTTCCCAGCAGGTCTTGCAGCTCCAGTGGGGTTCCCCAGCAAGGCTGCCCTGGACACGAGGGGCTCTGGAGAGGAGGCAGCAGCTGCTGTGGGTGGTAGAGGGGGGAAGCAGGGATCCAGGCAGCCAGCAGTCAGCCAGTGTGGTTTGGAGCTGAGCTGTGTGCCAGGGGCGAGCTGCTGGGCACCCCAAGGGCTGCATGAGCCCCTGCAGAGCCAGCACCCAGCTCTTTGTCACCTCTCTTGTTTCAGTTCTGATCTGGGGGGGCAGTTCTGTGCCTGGGCAGGCAGTGGTTCAGTGAGCAGGGTCCCTTGGGCACAGCCTCACAGCACCAGCCCAGAACTCTGCCAGGGAGCAGCATGAGGCTCGGCTGCCCGGGCGGGGC
>NW_008599981.1:11479-24451 GCF_000691845.1 Merops nubicus
CCCCCGCCCCCGCCCCGCGCCTTGGCATCACTTACACCACCGTTAGAGAGACAGGACACGTGGATGATCCTCTCACACCTACACAGGCCCAGCACAGCACCACAGACCTCGCTGGGACACCCCATTAGCCACTGATTCTGTGGTAGGTGTGAGGTGGCTGCAGAGCAGACCCCGCAGTGAGGAGCAGACACTCCCCGTCACCCCAGGAGGGGATGTGGGGCTGTCCGGGCACACACGGGCACAGCCCCTTTCAGTGGGGCATTAATCCTGCTCTGGCAGCTTTGGCCGAGGCCGTGGGACTTGTAACCAGAGCCTAATCCTGCTCCCAGCTCCCGTGATTTATCTTTATTCCCTGCATAGGCGATGAGGTGTAAAGCAGCCGCTGCCACTGCCGGCATCACCTGCCTTGATTTGTTTCAGTACCAGAGCTACTTTTTCTTTTATCCTCAGCAAAATGCACATTTGAATGGGATTAAATCTAAACCCCTCGGAAGGCTTAATTCTGACTGGAATGCAAATAGCCCCTGCGGACCCGGCAGTGGTTCCAGACAGCAGGGTGAGGATGGCAGTTGTGTTGTGCTTCCAAAATATTTTCCATTTGCAAAACAAAAGTGGGAAGAGAGGCCTTAAATGATGTGAAAATAACACTGTTTGAATTAATGTGTCAGCCCTGATGGATGCTTGTGCTACCCAGAGTTTTGAAAGGGCTCTGACGGGTAAGATATTACCAGGTGAGATTTACCTACAGCCCATGACTTCTAGTCAGCAAAATCTTAGATGAAAACCTATCCTTCACTCCACACTGACTTCCAAAGAATATTGAATTGAGACAAAGACCTAGAGGGCCATATACACAAAAGGTATTTTAGCATCTAAGTCCCATTAATTTTGATGCAAGTTTTGGCATTTTCAGATATTATCTTTAATTCAGTCACGTGCAGGAGGGGTCAGTCCTTCTCCCCAGCTCCCCCAGTGCCCATGCTGCAGGCAGGGTGGAGGTCTGGGCTGTGGGCAGAGCTGGCCAGTCCTGCCCATGGGTCCTGCAGCTCTCCTGGGGATGGTGCCTGCAGGGGCTCTGGGTGCCTCCTCTGTTGTGCCAAGTGTAGTTTTTCAGCTTGCCTTCTCTATATTCATTTCAAAGCTGCACATTCATAGATATGTTTTATTGCACACTTACCTTCCTCCCGGAGTGAGAGAATGACCTATATATATATAGGTGTTAAAGCCTGGAAGATGCTGGACTTTTAATATGGGTTGTATAAGGATTTAGATCAGCAGTGCCCAGCTTTGTGCACATCTTTCCTTCTCCCTCCTCTCCCTCCTTCTCCCCACAGCCCTGGTTGGGTGCCAGTTCATGGCACTAACCTGCAGAGCATCCCCTTCCCAGTGCCCAGGAGCTGCTCCAGACTGGCAGCCCAGGAGGAAGAGCAGCTCCTGCCATCCTGAGGAGCTGCCTCCGAGCAAACAGGGCTTTTCTTTAGCTTCCCTTTGACTCTCAACGTGAGGTGAACTTTCCTTCCTCTTTCTTCCTTTCTGGCACAGGTAGAGATGTGCACTGAAAAGGGGATAAAAATAGAGAGCGACGAGTGTTCCTCAGGGAGGAGAGTGCCTGCAGATGTGCCTCTGAGCTGGGGACCAGTGGGGACCAGCTCCCTGCAGGTCCAGGCTCCATTCCCCTCTCAGCCCTGCTGCATTCTCACCCTAACCTTCCCTAAATCATTAATGACTGGATTCTCCTCGTATTCAGTGATAGAGCTGGAAAGGAAGTTGGTTTCTCAACCCCAAAGATTTTACAGCATTTCTTCCCCCTCTGGACTCTGTGAAAATACCACCAAAGCTTTTCAGCTCTTTTCAGAAGGAGAGAAACAGCAGATGGCTCAGGGCACAGTGGCTCCTGCCCCTGGAGGCATCCCAGAGCTGTTTTACTTGTTCTCAGTAAAGTAGTGGCTGATCCAGGGAGGCAAACCAGGTCCTGTCCCACCACCAGCCCAGGGTCACAGTGCCCTGTGAGACCAGTCCCTGCAGATCCTCAGCACGGGGAGCACCAGGAGCAGTGGTGGCCAGGGGAGCAGCGGTGAGTGGCTGAGACTGCAGAGAGCTGTGCAGATAAAACTCTGCTTGCTTTTGTCTCCACAGGGCTGGGAGGTCACAGGTTCTCCCACGTTGCCCAGCCCCTGGGCTTCCTAGCCCCAGCGGGCTCCCAGAGGTCAAGTTAGCGGGCCCAGCTACAAAAGGAGAAGAGGAGAACGTGTGTATACGTTGAGGAAAGAATATCCATAAAGAATGTAGACAGTGGACGGGATTTATTGTGCGGGAGGAAAAACACCCTAAGAAAAAGTGAGTCTGTGTTGCATGTAAAGCTCTCCAGAGGCTGAGAGGAGTGTTTTCTGTTTGGAAAAGCTGTGCTGGAAGGCCAGTGCTTTCTCCAGCAGGATGAGTGAGGCTCTTGTCTGAAACTTGCAGTGTCTCCACGGGGCCAGCCGGGAGGAGCCGGGTCCCCCCTGCCCCTGCAGCCTCTGCTGCTTCCCCTCCAGCTCCAAAACCCAGGATCTTTCCTCCACGGGAAGGAGCTCCCTGGGCCTGGCTCGGTGGAGAGCAAAATGAGTTTCAAAGTAACTGCCACTCTGCTTGCTTTTGCTGGGCATCACTGGGGTGTGGAAGGCCGTGGGGTCATGACTCCTGTCCCCATCCTCCTGCCCCCACCCGCAGTGTATCCGAGCCTTTCCCACCCCAGTCAGGACCAGCAGAGGCTTCTTCGTGGGCTGTGGGGCACCAAGGTTCAAACTCAGAAGGGTACTTTGAGATTTTTAATTTTTCAGGATTTTTTTAGGAGGTTTTTGATTGTTTCTATCTAAGATCTGAGGTCAAAGATTTATCTTTCTTACTGGCCAGAGTTTGCTCCATGTATCTGTAAAGCACTTACTGAGCAGGTGCTGTTCTGTCTGTACAGGAAAGGAGCAGGCCCAGGGAGAAGCAGCACGTTGCAGTGAGGAGCTGCAGCCCCATACCCAGGGGGTCTGTCTGTCCCCCTCAGCAGCTGCCAGGGCTGCATAGTTCATACCCACCTGGTTTTACAAGAAGCAACTTTTGCAAATGGTTCTGGAGCGATTTAGTTGTGAGCTTCCACTTGTACTGCACCTGGAGCAGTGCTGGGATCAGGATCAGCCCAACTGGGACTTGGTGCCAGTGGGAGCAGCAGGGTGATGCTGCCAGCCCCCATCTCACCCATCCATCCATCCCACCAGTGCAGGAGACAGAGGGTCAGCTCCAGCTCACTGTGTTGGTGTTTGATGGGAGGACTTTCTGCAGCAAGGTGAAGGGGTGATGCTCTTATTAAACCTAGAAGTGGACAGGGATGTGCATTAGTGTCTCCTTTCTGGACAGCAGAAGCCTGCACTTATCCAGAACATCAAATTCTTATCTCTGTGAACGCAAATATTTGCCCCTGACCATGGAGGAAATGAAAAGTTTCTCTGTTATGTATTTATCTGCTTTAAAAAGATGTTTTCTAAAGACTAGAAGATGAGGGGGGAGCAACAGGTTACTTATATCACTCTGAGATTACCTGGAGCACTCTGAGACCTGAACTAAATCAGCATTTCAAACGTGCCATTTCCTGCACGACAAAATCCTTTTCCCTCACTGCATCTCCCTTTCTGCACCCAAAGCTCCAGGGAGGGATTACAGGACCAGCAACCCTTGCTGATTACAAGCCCTCCCTGCCCCAAAATAAATCGACAGCTTGTGAGATAACTGACAAGACTGGAAGAGGAAATACTGATGTCTGTGTTTGTCTTCTGCTTGTCTTCCAGCTGTGCCCTCACCCCCACCCTTGGCATCTCTGGGCAGCCAGCCGGGATTCCTGCACCACCACCCAGCCCCGGGAGCTGGCACCACAGCAGGAGCACGAGCCAGAATGGGCCTTTCACAGGGTGGCTGTGCTAATCCTGCCTTCTAGGTGTTAAATCCAGTGGGACTGAGACCGAGCAGCTGATTTCTGACCCCGTGGGTGAAGACTGAACTGCACAGGGAGATTTTTGGTGGCCCCACAGACCACAGCCAGGGCAGGGGGGGTTCTGTCCATCCTGGGAGGAGCACGGTGCCAGCTGGAGCTTGGCTGGGCTCAGTGGCTGCTCTGCTGCTGGGCCAGGGTGGGAAGATGAACAGCCCGTGCTGTTCAAAAGGTCGAGTTCCTCCTGAGGTACCTCTGAGCTCGATCACAGCTGACTGGGCTTGCAGAGGAATCCCTTGCCCGTGGAAGGCCGGCGCTGCCTCAGGGACTCCTCCCGCGCAGGCGTGTGGCACCCTGCCTGCTCCTTCTGCACATCTGCTGCCAGAACAGGGCTGGGTTTCAGCGTGAGGGATGAGTGTGAGCTGGGAGGAAGCCCAGCAGCACGTCCCTTGCCCAGCACCAGGATTTACAGTGCTCTCCTCACAGAGCCCGTGTGCCAGGCTGCCGCCCACGGTGCCCTGTGCTGCTCGGGGCTCTGACTGTGCCTAGGGCAGACTCAGGCCCTGCTGTGCTGAGCAGTGAGCTGGGGCTTGAAAAAGAGGGGGTGAGGAGGTGGCAGCCCCCAGGCAGTGCTCACAGCTTTGGGGTAACCCTCTGACCTGTGCCCCTTTTTGGCAGCAGTGTTGAAGAGCCCATCTCTGAGCACCAGGACTTGGCCCCCTCAGCCCGTGCCTCTCCCAGCACTGAGTCTGGGCCACAATTAAAGCTTCCAACTTTTTCAGGCAAAGGATTTTTGTCTGATCTCTTAAGAAAATCAGGCCCTGATTACTGATTACCCCTAACTGCCTGCTGAAATATTGAACAAACTTACACAAAAGTTAAAGCAAAAAAAAAATTCTTTCGGGGAAGTGTAAACCACAAAGCCAACCAGTAATAATGTTTTATTAATCTATTCTTGTCAGCATTAATAGTAATGCAGTGTTTTACAGCTGGTTTTGTAATAATGCTACAGCTTTATGTATTAATAAGTGTAGTAATATTAATGCCTCTTTCTGCAATAAATAACTCTGATAATAGCATTGCTTCTCAGGGGTTCTCTGCAACTTCTGCTTCATGCACTTTTTGTCTGGCCCCTGCCCCATCACTGCTGGGTCTGTCCTTGCAGAGCAAATCCTGCATCATTCCCAGAGCTCATCCTGCATCGTTCCCACACCCCCCAGCCAGGTTTGTAGCCTTAAGTTCTTTATTCCTTGATTCCCTGCAGGGACTGGCTACCTGCAGAGCCTCCAGGAGAGGCCACAGAGAGGCACCTGTATCCTACTGACAGCTCCCTGGTCTTCTCCTGAGCCTGGGGGTGGGCTCCAGGCTAGGCAGGAGGAAGGGCTGTGGTTAAATCAGCAGCTCCAGGTGGGTCAGGGCTCGAAGGACGAATGACTGAGTCCTACCTGGCACTTAATGACACTGCTGCTGGGGCCAGTTTCTCTGCCACATTCACAGGGCTGGTGCCAGGAGGTTGTTAGCCATGAAGGAACTGCCTGGGGAGAGAGGAGACTGGCCCAGAAGGACACAAAACCCCAAATGGGGGTTTTAGTGGAGCTGTTACAGTCCTGCATTAGAAAGAACCATATGGAGATGCACTTGTGGATGCCTCAGCCCCTCACCAGTGCTGCCTGCTGAGCTCTTGGGACCGTGTGGAGGAGGAGCTGAGATGCCAGCCCCAGGTAAGCTGGTGCCCAGGCTGCCAGGGCGAGGAGGTGGCTCTGGGGGAGCTTTGTCTGGGCAGTCCTGGCTGGCCTGTCCCTGGGTTTGCTGCAGTGCCCCTGTGCTGGTTCTCTCTGAGTTGGTCAGAAATGGTGCCAGTCACGGAGGGCTGGAGTTCAGTGCAACGATGCAGACTTGTAAGGGGGGGGCTGGGCTGTCTTTTGGGGTTGGTTTCTCTTGCTTCAGAGATGGAAAGTGTTGCAGGCACCCAATGAGAGCTAATAAAACTGGGTTGGAGGGGCAGGGGTTTACTGAGCAGCAGCACCTCCTTGCTGTCCCAGTTCCTGGCTCCTGGTTCCTCCTGGGTGGAAGCCCCTGTATGTGATGCTCTTTGGTACCATGATGCTATTAGCTAAAAATTAAGCTCTGTAGCTCAGCTGATAGCTTGGATCCTCTGCTGCCCTGTGCCAGGCTTCTGGGTCCTCGCTGCTGGGCCATCAGAAGTCTTCTGGCTTGTTTGTGATTGCTGTGTTTTACAGCAAGGGGTAGGTCAGCTTAGACCTATCGTTCATGAAGAGCTTGTGAGCCTGCAGGCTCCTTGTTGCTGTTTTTCTTTCTTAATTGGCTTTGAGTGCGTGTGTGTGGATGTGCATGTGCCTGCCTCCCTCATCAGCAGCATCCCTGGTATTCAGCAGAGTAATTAGAACATCTAAATCTTCCCTATATGTCATCCAGACTTTGTAAAATTAGCTGTGATTGCTGGCACCAGCCTGCAGACGTGCCAGATCCCACCCCAGCTCCCGATAAGCATAATTGCTCCTCATTGTTCCTCTGGAAAGTCTTGTGCTCACTGCCATGCCTGAGCTGCCTCCTGCCTGCTCCTCTATCAGCCCAGAGTTAAACAACTTTGGCTTCTGTTGGCTCTGGGAGGATTTATGAGGATTTGCACACCACTGAAACCAGAAGTGCCTCCTGATGGCTGAGCAAACAGGAGCCCTGGCCTCAGGAATGGCTCTAGAACAGAGTCCTGACCACAGCTGGGTTGGGCAGGAGGTTGAGCTGCTTGGGGTGCAGTGGGGAGACCTGGCCCGTGGTGCCCAGCCCATGGAGGAGCAGTGACCTGTCCATGGAGGAGCAGTGACCTGTCCCAAAGAGCCCTGAACCTCCCCAAGGGCGGGCAGATGGGTGTGTGTAAATACAGGGTATGTAACAGAGTTAAGGTGCAGGCTGCTCGGGGTGCAGCTTTGTGCCTCTTGCCCCAGGACAGTTTGTTTCTCCAGGCTGAGGCTGTGCCTGGGTGCCAGTGGCCATCCAGCCATTGGACTCCATCTGTTTACAGCCCACCCTGGGAAGGTGCCAGTTCCAGTAAGGAAGTGGGGGCGGGGGGGCTAAGGAGCGTGTATTGATCGTTATTAGCCTCGTGTTAAGGGAGGGGTGGCATTGACCATGTGCCCATTTCCTTACCACATGGGTAGGCAAGGTGAAGAAGTACAGAGTTTGTCTTTCTGAAGCTTTCTCCTCCTCCTCCTCCCTTTCCCAGCTGGCAGGGAGGGATCAGCACCACATCTTGTCTTCCAGCTCGAGTGCTGCCGAGATGTCTTTCATATTTCTGTGTCTTTCCTTGAGGTTTCTGGGGTCTCACACCACTCCCAATTAAAAATAATCTTTAAAAAAAATAAAAAAAGGCCAGGGAACTAACTACTAGCTTTGCTAATGACTTTGCTGACTGAATCATTAAGGACATCTCAGCACCACGGCTGCTCCTCTCGCTGCTTTCCTCAGCAGCATCGATCGCTATTTTAATTTAAATCTTGGACAAAATCCATCATTTTTCTTCCGAGCCCTGCCCATGGCTCAGCATGGGAGCCACTCGCTGCTCCCCAGGGCTGGAGCGTGGTGGGGTAGCAGCTGGGAGAGGGGTGAAGAGCCCTGGGCAGCGTCCAGGCACAGAGCGGGGAGGGGGAGCTCAGGGGGGACCTTGGGAGTGCTGAAAAACTGGGGAAACTGCCTCAAAACTGAGCTGAGAGGAGGCAGGGGTGGCATTTCCAGCAGGGAAGTGCAGGGCTCTGGTGTCTCTCAGCTCTCATTATATACCTCCCAATTGCTCTTCTATATGCTTCAAAGGTTAATATGTGTTTGTGATGAGTGCACTTTGTATAAATGTTAATTGGCCCGGGTTTAATTCCAGGGACTCTTCCCTCGATAATAAATGCTGCTTCTGTAGTTTTAGCCACTATTTTTATTAGTACTTGCTCCACGGGTTATCCAGGAGGTGACTCGAGAGGACAGGCTGGTGGGGGCTGCAGTTCCCCCACCTCTGTGAGCAGCAGAGGTTTGGGGGTTTTGGGGAGGCTGCTGCAGCTCTGAGACCCCCCCTGAGTCTGGGACCAGCCCAGGCAGAGACCGGTGCCAGGGTGGGACAGTTTGGTGTCATTGGGTGATTCAGGGACCTGGCCTGGAAAATGGGGCTGCTCTGCCTGAGCAGCCTGTTCTCCCTCTGCTGCTCTGAAGAGCTGGGCCTGTGCTCCCAAAAAACTTCTGGATCTGAGGTCCTTCCATCCCAAAGCAATGCAGTGTCCAAAATCCCTCTGGTTCCACTTCTGTGTGAGCTTAGGGCACATCCAAAATGCTTCTGCCTGGAGTGTCCCCCTCCACAGACTTCATCTCCACTTTTCATGGGTTTCTAAGTGAATGCCCTTCCATTTGCAACCTGGGGGGACAAAATGGGATTTCAATCAGTGGGAAGGGAGAGGCGAGTTCCCAGCTCACATTAGCTGGCAATAATTGCTTCGGGAGCAGAGGTTTAATCTCAGGATTTCATACAGGAGGGTCCCTCTGTGAGCGAGACTTAGTGATGGCAGTTCCCACCACGGGGGCCTGGCCCTTCCCCGGGTGCCACATCTCAAGTCTCCTGCAAGAATCCTTAAATCCAGGGCAGGGCTGCAGCTCCTGTGGCTGGGAATTCTGGGGGGATTGCAGCCAGGAATCAGCCCCCAGACATCCCCAGCAGCAACCCCCTGCCTGGGAGCAGCCTCCCCTGTGCTGCAGCCCCTGTATCTTTGCAACACAAAGGTCAACTGAATTCATTACAGTGTAAAAATGAAGTTCTCTGATTGATTGAAGGTCCCTCTTTAGCACTTGAAATAAATGTGTTGGTTTTACTTGATGGAATGCTTTAAAGGTCCATTATAAAATACCTTTTTTGTATGAGAAGTAATTCCTTTACATCATTTTTCTCTTCCTTAATTTTTGGAACATAATTATCCTTTCCCCCTCTCACCTTCTTTTCTTTTTAATCTTTTTTTCCCCCTCTTTTCCCTCCCCTGTGGAAAGCAAGCAGCATCATTTAAAGGGACACAGATAAAACACAGGGGTATGATGGATACCAGGGATGCAGGTGAGATGGATCCATCCATCTCAGACCTCCAGTGGCTCCCATTACTCACTGGGTTTCAGTCTCCTGTTTTCAGGATGAGCAAAGCTGGAGGACAGTGGGATGCTCAGGTCCCCACCCACTGTGGGAGGCTCAGCTCCCCTTCCTGGTGCTGGGAAGGGGCAGGAGTGTGGGGTCCTTGGGGCTGTTAGCCCCCATGTCCCTGCTCCAGCCAGGGCCCTTGTCCTGCTAAAGGACAATGGAATAATTCCTCAGGGCACGGTCCTGGCACCCACGTGAGTGATCATCCTCACAATTAATTCCTCTGCCCTGATTTGTCTGCACGCTGAGAAGATATTTGTGCAGTGCTGCTGGGAAGGGAAATGGGGACAAAAGGGAGAATGATCCCATTTGAGGCTGGGTGACTAACGGCTCCCTGCTCTGGGGGAGGCTGCAGGAGTCATTACAATTCATGAGGAAGCCACCCTAATGAATGACTACATCCAGCTAAATCGAGACTAAAGAGGAGAGAATTACTGACACTTGAGGCACGGGGTAATGCCAACCCGGGAGTAAACAGGAGCTCAGGGCTGGAAGAGCTGCTCTTGCCTTTCAGAGCAGGTTATGTTGACATTGTCCACATCTAAAAGCAGCTTGCTGCTGGATCCTGGGTGGTTGCTGGCGTGGCAGTGGTGCTGAGGCTCCTCAGGGAGAGACAAAGCCCTGACCCAGGAGCAGGCAGGTCCTGTCTGTGCAGAAGCAGAGCTTAACTGTGCAGGTGACTCACGGGGAGAGATGGTCTTTAAAGCCAGGCTTAAGAGATCAAACTGAATGAGCTCAATTAGTGCATTGATTGATTATAACCTTAATCAACAAGAGTGGCACAGCCCCAGTCCAAAGGCAGCACAAGCACAGCATCCCTCCTGCCTGGCTCCAACATGAGGATGGGACGTTGGGGCAGATGGTGCAGCCCCAGCTGCTGGGGGGGGACCCTTGGTAATGTGAGCATTGAAAAGGGGGGAAGGGATCCTGGCATTCATCACCCTTGCCCCAGAGCAGGGCCAGGCTCCAGTGATGGGCTCTGTGTCCTCCCTGGCTGCTGTAGTCTGGTGTGTTGTTATCCTTGATGTTAGAAAGCTCCATCTGCTCTCTGTGAAGGTCACTTGTCCGTCCTCGCTGGGGCTTCACCCTGGGTGAGGTGGCTCCTGGTGCTGCACAGCCCAGAGTGCCCAGCATGAGCTGTGTGCCAGGGCTGGGCTTGCTGCTCAGCAGGGCCGAGGGAACTGAACAAGACAACGTGCTTGATTCTCATATTAAGAAAAAAAAACCCCTGGTGTCTGTTGGTGCCCAGGGGATGGTCACCACAGAGCTCCGTGTCGGACGAGGTGCCAGCTCCCGTGCAGCGTGAGTAATGCTCCTTGTCAGCTCTGATAAAACCTGAAATCTATCACTAGCCCTTTCCTCCAAAGGTTTTGTTACTGAGGAAAGTAATTACAATTTGTCCTTAATTCCAGAAGTGTGCCTAGAAAACGGGCTGGGAGGAGGGGGCTGGGCCAGGGCAGGGCCACAGCCAGCGGCCACCTCCCAGGGTCCTGAGCAGCCGCCTTGGTGGCTGTTGTAGCTGGAAAAGGTGTAGGGGAGGGTGGGGAGGAGGCTGCCCTCGGGCAGGTCCTGCAGTGCTGGTCTCCAGGCCAGGCTGGGGAGGTGTTGCCCCCCTGAGCATCCCCACGAGGACCTCTCAGCTGATGGATTGCACAGAGCTTGTTGTGCAGGTTCTGAGCAGGGAAGAGCCTCCCTCTGCCTCTGGATCTGATGCCATGAGACATCTGCCATGGAAGATGAATTGAGGGCTGCATCTGAAGTGCCAGATACATAATCCATCCTAAATAGGCTTCATTAGTGGTAACAATTAAAGTTACCATTGTGGATTGGATACGTTTTTTATTAACTTTGCCCTTGTCTGCAACTCGGGCTCACCTCGTAATAATGAGCTGTGTCACTTCTGATCTATTCCTCATAATAGCTCCTTTCTCCTCTAAATCTGGGCAAAATATGATTTATAGGCAGGGCTATCATCTCGCTGTCAGCCACCCAGCTTCTGCCAGTGGGAAGGGGGTAAAGGTGGGCTGGGTTTACAGGCTTTGCTGGCTCCTTATGGGTGGCAGGAGCCATCCTGGGGTGTGGGGTGGTGTCCATGGGCTCGGGTGTTAGCAGGACAGGGAGGTGAACCAGGGCTGGAGCCTTCCCATGGAAGCCATCCCCTCCAAAAGCCATCGTCCTGCTGGAACAAAAGAAGTGAAACTATTTGAGGATTAAATCTGCTGCTCTCCTGCTGCCCAAGTCTTGCTTTTATCAAGGGATTTATGGCTTGGCAAAATTTTTAATTTCCTTTTTTTTTTAGTTTTGGAAGCTGGAAGGGATGGGGAGGGGAGGGCAGCCCTCCTGGCAGGCTCTTGGGATCCTCCAGCACTTTCATTAGAGCAGAGCTCTCCATGTCCTGGGCAGGGGATGGCAGCTAGAGAGGGGGGCAGAGCTGCCCTGCCAAGGAGGGGATGCTCTGCCCTTGCTTTCCTTCAGGTTCTTGCAGAAGAGGAGATGTTCCCAGGCAGGGTTTGGTGCAAAACACTTTGTGTGCTGGTTGTGCTTGGCCCTTGACCAGGAGAAGACACTACTGAAACAGCCTGGAGCCCCAGCTCCCCTGGCAATGATCCACCTCCCTCTAGCTGGTTGTGCCCACGGTCCCCATCCCTCTGAGGGGACAATCCCAGCAAGCACCAGAGGCTCCAGCAGCCAAGTGAAGTTTTTCCCAGGGCAGAAGTTTTCCAGAGTTTTCTTTGTATCTTGACTTCAGCTTTCTTGCTTCATCTCTGAGGATACAAGGCTGGCTTTCTGAGGGGCATGTGAGCACCCATGTGCTCTGCCACTGAGGCTGGTACATGGCCCCTGGCACTGTTCCCAGGCTGTGCTCCAAGGTCCCCGTGCTTGATGCAGTTTAGGGGATTGAGGCTGGACTCATCTCCTTGCACTGGTCAGAGCTGCAAAAGGGAGGACAGTTGGAAACCTGCCCTTGAGATCCTGCTCCTGGCCCCTCTGCATCTGAATCTCCTCCATCTCAGTTGAGCTCCTAAGCCTTTGCCAGATGGAGAGCAAGCCACAGTGGTGGCAAAAGCCCTCCTGACAAATGTGTCCCCTCCCTCCTTGTGAAGCTGTCATCTCATTATATTGATAGTGATTAAGAGAGGAAACTGGCAATTAATCCCCTGCATGGTATTGTGATGATTAAATTGAGAGTGCCTGGTTTTGAGTTGGACTCTGGGCAGATAGAAAGGGAGGCAGCAGTGACGTGACCAGGACTTTTCTCCAGGGCACCACGTTTCAGAGGAGCACTGAGCCTGGAGAAGTTCCCCAGCTCAGCTGCAGGACGTGCTGGGCAGAGCCACAGCCCTGGCTCAGCTCAGTCACCCAGGGCCAGCAGGTCCTGCCCACTCCCCAGCCCCCATGGCTCTCCAGCTGGTTTGCTCTGAGAAAAAACACACAGGAGAAGGAAAAGGACTGGTGACCAATCTGCTGCTGCCAGCCCAGGTTAGCCAGGCTGTGGAGCTCAGCACCTTCCCTGGTAACTCCAGGCAGCAGTGAGGGCTTGTTCTGCCCCTCGGCCTGGCAGAAGCCCCCGTGTCACACGGGGGTGTCAGGAGTGTCCCCTGGGGTGGCTCCTGTCCCTGCCATGCTGGAGGATGTCGTGTGGGCCCTGGGGAAGTGGCTCCCACCCGGCGGGTGGCATTGCTGCTGGAGGGTTGCCATGGTGACACGGGTCCCAACGGCCCCAGCAGATGATTGTGTGGGAGGAGTGGGGGTTCTGTGTGGCAGGGTGGGGGTTGGTGCCCACTCCGGTGCTGTATTTTGGCCTGAGAGGCCCCATGGTGGCAGAGGGCTGGTGATGGGGATG
>NW_008599981.1:26304-29533 GCF_000691845.1 Merops nubicus
GGCTGGGCCCTGCGTGTCCCACCGCCTCCACGCTCAGCTCCAGGCCCCCTTTCTCCTGGCAAACCCCCACCCACAGACCTCCCTCTCCCTCTGCCCCATCGCTGCTCTCAGGGCTGCCCCGTTGCAGCGCTGGCACAGCAGTGGGAAGCCAGGACCCCCAGCAGGGCCACCGCTCCCTGCCAGGGCATGAGGGGTCTGGGTGTGGGAGGAGTGGGGGTTCTGTGTGGCAGGGAGGGGGTTGGTGCCCACTCCAGTGCTGTCTTTCGGCCTGAGAGGCCCCATGGTGGCAGAGGGCTGGTGATGGGGATGGCACCAGGCTCATCTCTGGATGATCAAGGGGCTGAGAGAGGGACCCTCATCCCACCTGGACTTCACACAGCCCGTGTGCTGTGCCAGCACTGCCTGGCATGGGGGGCATGCGTGCCCTCTGTCTGGATTCAGGCTGCTGAGGAAGTTTCTCTCTGTGCACATCCCAAACATGCTGTCCCCAGCTTGCTGCTTGCTCTGCCAGACATATCCAGCTGGTCAAGCACGCTTCTCCTCCTGCTGTTGTTCATTTGTTGATACTGGAGCAGTTGCAGACAGCCCAGAGTGCCCAGAGGTACAAGCAGAGGGACACCCGGGTACTTCAGGGGGTGCTGAACATGTTGGTGCTACTTGGGTTGCAAGCAAAGGGACAAAATCCATCAAATGCCATGGGTGGCTTTACCTCCTGATTAACTGGTTGAATCAAGAGAAAGGGTTTCATTCTGCTTGGCAGGGACTGAAGTTGCAGCACCACCTCAGCTCTGCAGAGCTCGGAGCTGGGCCCATGGCAGAGCAGAGCTGCCCCTCCATCGTGTTCCTCTCCAGTGCCAGGGCAGGGGGACCCTCAGAGCTCAGGGTCTGAGCCCAGACTGGTCCTCGGTCCCTGAGCAGCAGGGCTGGGTTTGGACAGCCCGAGCAGCCCATGCACAGGGCAGGCAGCAGGGAGGTGGGCAGTGCCTGGGCACGGGGCTCCTGCAGAGAGCTGGGCACGTCCCACTCTGCGTGGGCACCACGGTGACAGCCCAAGGTCACCAGGATGCCACAGGAGACCTCAGAATTGAGATTTCATCTTCTTGAGCTGTTCAGTGCTTTGCTGTCAAAGCCATCCTTCATCCCTCCTGGGGAAGGGGCTGCTGGCCCAGAGGCACATGGAGCTTTTCATACACCTGGTATCAATCTCCACGAGGGAAGCACTTTTATATTGAAGATCTGATGGAGGAATAAATTCCCACAGAAGTAGAAAGCAGAAGCTAATAGGCTTTTTCACAATGAAAGAATAGATCTACTGACAAAGACATTTCCAGGGTATCAAAATAAACTGTATTTTCTGGGAAGACCAGGGCTCTTCCAGAGCTCCCTCACCTCTGCAGGCAGCCTGGCCGAGGGCAGCCACACACAGCAGCACCCCCAGGACACTCGGTCCTGGCTCCTGAGCCCACTCGGGGGCTGTCCCTTCTGTCAGCCCCATGTGTGGTGAATGTTGAGTGAGTTGTGTCTCCCCTCACTCCTGGGCCTGCTGTTCATCCCCTGCTTGCCTGAACAACTGCTCTCCAGCTGCCAGCCAGCACAACCTGCCCTGCCGGAGCACCTCTGCTCTTGGTCCTCTCTGATATGGGATTCCTGAGCCTTAATCTGATTTTACTTTGCTTTATTTATGTCCTGGTGCATTCATCTGGTTCCCTTTGCTGGCACTCTGCACGTGCACCCCTGCCCCACCACCCAGCTCAGTGCAGCACCCCAGATCCTGCTGTGGCTGCAGTGATGGTCCCATCCTGCCTCTTTGGGGTGGGGGCTTTGCCACAGAGACCCCCTCACGGGGCTGCCTCGGACAGGCTGGTTTGGACCATCCTTTGTCCAGGAGTGCCCTGGTTCCCACCATTGCCAGGTCTTGCTGATGTGTTCCCCGGCAGCAGTCGTAGGACAGGGAAGATCATGCTGCCCAGATAATCCTTCTGTTTAAGCTGCTTATCTGAGAGCAGCTCTTTTGGAAGCGATAGGCAGAATTAGCCCTCGACCTGCATCTTCTGTGCACTGCAGGCAGAGCTCCCAGCTGAGATAACCCTGCACGTCAACGTCTCGTCTTCACTGTCCTGCACTCCGGTGCTGCCCGTGCCCATCTCCTCATGCCAGGCTGGGGCAGGACTGTGCCACCACCTCCACGCTCAGCTCCAGACCCCCTTTCTCCTGGCAAACCCTCACCCACGGACCTCCCTCTCCCTCTTCCCCATCGCTGCTCTCTGGGCTGCCCCGTTGCAGCGCTGGCACGGCAGTGGGAAGCCAGGACCCCCAGCAGGCTGCACCAGCCCGGGCTCCCCAGTCCCACAGTGCTCCCAAAACCTGGGGGCAGATTTCCTGAGTGGTCACAGCAGTTGCCCAGAGCTGTCTGCAGCTCCTATGCCCAGTGGTGCCACGACTGCTGCCCGCATCCCTGCCCACATCCCCGCCTGCTCCCAGGGGCAGCTCCTTGGGCAGCCTCCTAGAGCCAAACTCTCTTTTTCATTTCTCCTTTTGAGAACACACACACGTTGATTTGTCTTTCTGATCAATTGATTTTCCAGTTAAAACTGCTCTCTGCCTGCCCTTGATTCCCACCCTGCAGGAAAATAAGCCCTATAAAAGAAACGGGTACTCCCCTTGCTCAAGAGACTAAAATTTAGTGAAGACTTATGTGCTCCAGTCCCCAAAGGAGGTGAGAGGAAATGATTTGTTCAATTAATTATAAATGTTTTAATTTAAATGGCAAATGTAGAGGATAGTCAGATATAAAACAGCAAACTGCTGAAGTGTTTTATGGGTCCTTAAAGACCACTAAATGCTTGTTCTGATTCTGCTAAGATCACTCAGATGACTTCTCCTCTTGCGTTGGGGTAGGGTGCCATGGGAGGCCAGAAGGAGAGATTTCCTCTCGTATTTTACATACCTCCAGGCAAGTTGTGATAACCGTTTAGCAATTCATTTCTTTGGAGCCAGAATTTGCCTTTGAAAACCAGAGTGCTCCAGAGAGGTGAAAAGGAAAAAACAAAGAATAAGAAATCTTCTAAGTCAAGGTCACCTCTTGCTGTAGGGCTACTCCTACACCCTCCATGGCTCTGACCACCTCCTTGAGATCTCCCTGGGTGGAGTGAGGCAGTGGAGCCCTTCCCACTGTGGCATCATGAGCTGAGTTACCCAGGGAGTGGTCCCAGCCTGCTCTTTCTCTTGT
>NW_008599982.1:0-5051 GCF_000691845.1 Merops nubicus
CACCGAGGTCAGGCTGACAGGTCTGTAATTCCCTAGACCCTTCTCCCTGCCCTTCTTGTAGATGGGTGTCACACTGGCAAGTCTCTAGTCATCTGGGACCTCCCCTGTTAACCAGGACTGCTGGTCAATGATGGAGAGAGGCTTGACAAGTTCCTCCACCAGCTCCCTCAGCACTCTCGGGTGGATCTCATCTGGCCCCTTGTGGGTGTCCAACTGGCTTAGCAGGTCCTTCCCTGCTATTTGCTGGATCATGAGGGGATCGTTCTGTTCTCCATCCCTTTCCTCCAGCTCAGGGGACTGAATACCATGAGGATAACTGGACCAACTGTTGAAGACTGAGGCAAAGAAGCCATTCAGTACCTCAGCCTTTTCCTCATCCTTGGTAACAATGTTCCACCTCACATCCAATAAAGAATGGAGATTCTCCCTGGTCCTTTTTTTATTGTTAATATATTTGTAAAAACACTTTTTATTATCCCTTGCAGGGGTGGCCAGGCTGAGTTCCAGCTGAGCTTTTGCCCCCTAATGTTTTTTCTACATGACCTAACTAAATCCCTGTACTCTTCCTGAGTAGCTTCCCCCTTCTCCCAAAGGTTGTAGACTCTCCTCTTCTTCCTAAATTCCAGCAAAGGCTCCCTGTTCAGCCACAAAATGGGACACATTTGAATCCATGCCCAAGTGGGTTATTTTATCTATGGTGTTTAAAAGTGTTTGCCCTTTTGGTCCTCCTATTTTTTTCTGTATCTCCCAAAATATTGCATTCTGGTTGTCTTCTCATGCTATATTAGGTCAAGAGGAACTTTTCTGGAAACATGAAATATGAAGTGCTTGAACTTCTCCAGCTCTTTCCTATACTCTCGGAGGACTTCTTTCTTCTCTAGGAAGATGTCTTCATAATAACCTGAATTATTTTGCTTCCTGTTTGCCTCTGATTGTGGCCTCCTTAGTAAGACCAAGGACATTAGTTACTTTTAATCCAGAAGTTGAGGATTTTTTTTCTTTTTGACACTTATAATTTATAGAAATATGGCCTCATTAATATATTATGTCCGTGGGAAGAGCTAACCACTGTGAGATCTAGGTCCTACTGCTTATCTTCTATAACTAGTTGCATTTTATTAGAAACTCTGCGATTCTGGCAATACATTAATTTTAAGCTGCACTCTGGTGCACAAAGCAATAAATTTCCCATTTGCTTTCCATCCAGCAGTCCATTCATCTCCGGATACAACTCCTGTGAGAAATTAATCAGAATTAATAGGGCCCTTATCATATCCTTTTTGATGTTGTGTATTCTGCTGATGCACCCTTGCAAAATGACGATGTATTAGAGTTTTTGCTTCTCTTTCTACATCAGTTTTGTGACATTTTCCTATATTTTGCTGGCTATCACAAAATGTAAGGCTTGTTCTGTTACCTTGCTTGACTTTGAGCTTTGGGTGCATATTCCTTATTACCCTGTGGATGTGAGCTTCACATTTTAGTTGTCCTTTTTACTGCCATTTTGAATGTTGGCATTTTGAAGTCGTGGCTGCTGAATTAGAATGCCTTCCATCTGCTAGAAGCTTTGTTCTGAACTGAGTAGATCTTGAGCTAACGCTAAGTAAAGTGGTCAGAATTAATTCTAAGTTTGTCAGTCTTTCAAGTGTCTTCTGAAGCCTTTTAGTCGTGTGCTAGATTGCAATGTCCTTTTCCTTGAGGAGAAAACAAATTTGATTCTTCAATTTTCACTCAGCCACAGATACTTCTAATGTAATCTTGTGTACCCTAGATAAAACCACATTTTTGTGTTTCATTTTATAGCACAGCTATTGTACTTCTTACATTTCTATCCTGCAGTTTCACTGCCTCCTTTGACCTTTATTAACAGAACATCCCTAAATGTACCGTGTATTTCAGCACCAGCCACCACAAAAAGGTGACCTTCTCAATGTCATTTTTTCTTTTAATGATACCTATTGCTTTTGTATACACACTGTAACAGTGATAACAGTGTTTGAACTTCCCTCCATTGTCTGCTGTTTTTCTAGAGAGTTAGAACTGTGATTGAGCCTTTAGGATATGTATTTTAATTTTTTTTCTTATGTTATGTGATATTAAGTAGACTCTGGGACATGGGACACTCAGCAGAGATCATCTCATCAAGTGCTTTGGTTCCGGTTGGACTTCAATTTCTTAATCTTCTCTACCATATAGCACAAATTTCTTAGAGGTGCAGCTCTTCACAAGGGGCACCACTACCAGTACAGATAGTGTAGGGAAAAAAGCCAGTGAAACAGGAAGGTACACGCTTCCTGGTCACTCCTTCCATGCGTGCATTCCTGGATAGCTAAAAGCAGCATTAATGAGAAGAAAATAACTTCATCCTCCAAGGAAGAAAATGTCAATTGCACTGTGCTACAGACTGTAAATGAAACATGTACTGCCTTGGTTCTGTGTTACAAATAGATATTAATCCTTTTTTTTTTTTAAGTTGATACAGTTGATTGCTGTTTATTTCTACCTCTCCAGTCCAACTTGAAGCAAACTGGTCTTGGCCAAAGCAAAAGAAGTTAGTAACCTTAACTTTTTTGATTTGAACTGATTTAAAATGGAGAATTTTCCTGACAAAGAGGCTGATGCAAGGGTATTTTTCTACCTTTCCCTCACTTTTTTTTTTTTTCTTTTAGCAAGACACAAGCCTGAGGACCTGTACTGCATTTAAACAACTTCATAGAACTTCCACTTTTGAGAACTCCATTAATTTTGCACTAGGGAAATGTTGGGGGAAAAAAAGTGGAAAGAAATTACTTTATGTATTTCTTCCCATATTTATTCATTAGTAAGCCCATTAGTACCTCTGAATATATAAACACAGTTCCTATCCTCTGTGAAGAAAATTACTTAAGCATAAGGAATGTGTCAGAAGTGTTATGCATGAAATTTGTGTAGCTGGGAGTGGTATTTTCCCTCAGAACTACTAAACTAAAGAAAAATAATCTTAAAACCTAAGGCATCAGTTTATTTTCATTCAGAGAGGTTATTTTTTTATTTTCCTTAAACCATTCTCTGTTCTTGTGTGACGTCTTGGGCTGCCTTGTTTAGATATATTTCCCTTTGTAATATTTTCCTAAGATTCAAATTGACCTGAAATACTTGGTTATCTTTGTCTGTGGCTGATGACCTCTGACTCATTTCTGGTGCCCTGCATCATCAAACCACATCAGTTTTCCTTCTGAAGCTCTATGAGAGTGAGAAAATCCTGTAGATATGTCAGGACACTTGCCTTCTATTTCTCTCTGGTTTATAAACTTCCTGGAGATTAACTGCCAGGATTTTGACAAGAGTGGTTTATGTGCAGCCTCCGAAGACTGCATCTAGCCTAGCCTTTTTTGGCAAACTCCCCATTACATTCTTATGCTGACACTGGAGCAGCTTCACCTCCACTGGGAATTCTGAAGTCTACCAGTTGCTTGTGTTGTTATTGAAGTGTTGTCTAAACTTGGTTAGAACAGATTTCACTGGCAAAATAAGGCAATAGCACTGCCAAAGACCTTGTTGGTGCTCTGAAAGTTCTAAAAGTCTTTCAAACTGATAGATTCTTGTCTTTCCTTCTGCCTATAAACCTCATTTTTCCCTGCCAATTGAATTAGCAATAGAATTCGATGCCCTTCTCTACTAAAAGCAATATGAATTTAATGTCTGACACGAAGGACTCTGGGATCAGATTAAATTAGTATATGGGCTGTGTTTTCCCATAATAAGATGCTATTCCAGTTTAGGAAGCACATGCTATGTGTGAGTTCATAGCTTATAGACAACAATTTTGTTCAAGCAGTCTTCAAAAAAAAAAATGAGTTGCACGATCTTTTGAAGACTTTTCCTATTTCATTTGATATTTATACTAAAACCTCAGAGAATTTCTATTTGTTTATTTTTTTATTAAATGTTTTGTAAAGTATGTGGAGAATTTACCGAAATTTTAAATTTGAGCTCAGATTAAGTGAAGCCTAATTTGGGGGGGAAGTTCTTATTGGGACCCTTCAAAGCTTTGTTATATTGTCTGTTTACATTTTTATTTCTGATGGCAGTTTCAAATATTGGTGAGAAGATTTTTTTTTAAGAGATGCGATGTCTGTCCTGTTAGTTAGAGGCTGACCTCTGCTGATCAAGATTTCAAGGGCCCTCAGAATTGGTCCCTAGTTTTCCCCAACAGGATAGTGATATTAGGCATTCCTCCTTCAGTTCACACAAACAGTGTGCCAGAAAAATTAAAACTAATTTCTTCATTCTCCTGTCTGTCTTTTAAAGGAGGAAGAAAATAGTGTGTGTGTGTATGCAAACTCCTGGAGTCTTCCTCATATTGTCATTTCAGGTTGCTGATGTCTGTAATCTGTTTTACCAACTTTCAGAACTTTAATACTATCTCCTTCTCTGAAAGCATAGCCCTATTTGTAGGCTGTAATACAGTATCACCATAGCAGGGGGAAGTTTATGGTTGATGGAAGCTGGCAGAGCTCAAGAGTTTAGAATGCCTGGATACGTGAAACTGCATCTAAGGAGTGCCCGTTCCAGGCATCCTCTGTGGAAAAGATCAAGGTCAGAAGACGTTAGGCTGAAAAATGGCAGCTTCCTGAACTTGTACTTTGCTTATTCTAAAAAAAAAACAAAACCACATTTTTTTTTACCTTTGAAATCACAACAAATAGTCTCATATCAAGCCATGTACGAATGCACATTCATTTTTGCAGAACAGTCTCTCAAAAGTCAGCGATCAAAGCTGACAGCTGAATTTTACAAACCAGAGAGAAGGAATCATAATTCAGCTCTTTGCATATTTGAGGCTGTCTCCACTTGATACTCCTGTCAAGGCTGAGTTTGTTATGATATAGCAAGCATTACAAGCAAATTCACTGGACAAGGGAGAGAAAAAAATATCGTTGTCTTTTTCTGTCCAGCAACCAAAAGAGGATTAGATAAATGACCTTGTCAGGCTTTTACAAACCTCAGTTTCTACTGTTGTTCAGAATTAGTGAAGAACATGTCCATTCTGTGCTGTGGGATCCTGCTGA
>NW_008599982.1:5082-9327 GCF_000691845.1 Merops nubicus
TCTGTTATATCGACATTCAACCTGCAGACCATAAAAGAATTACTTCAGCATCTGCACAAATTAGGTAATATGCAGCACGCTTTAAAAAAAGTTTTTCAAACTCCTAGTCTTATTTGTTGTAATATGGGTAAAATTATTTTTGTTCATGCGTTTTTCACAGCTTATTATAATTTGCCTATTATTAGTCAAATTAAAACCACTCAGTGGTGAATCCTGGCAAACAAAACATCGTTGCTAGCTTGGGTTAATTGCACACATCACACACTCTAGAATTAATCAAAGTATAACCCCGAAGACTATAAACCCCTTAACTGTAAAAAAGAACCCCAGGGTTCACTGCCTTTTACATGTTTATTGACTAGTTTTTATTGGAGAGAGATAAAATTTAGAGCAAATGGCAAATATATTTGAGTAGTTTATTGAATTTACAAGAGATTTATTTTGTTAGTAAAAAGTAGTTAATATATGATCAGGCATCATGATTTGTTCTAAGGTTCTTGCATTTTTTCTTAATATTATTCATAAAAACCTAGGAAGTCTCTATAATCTGCCTAGCTTCTAGAACATTGTCATGAAAAAGGGAGTGAACAGTTATGTTCATTTTAATATGAGGTTCTGCAATATTTATGTTATGTTCATTTTAATATGAGGTTTCAGAAAGTGTTTCAAACATACTCTGTCTTTTGTCTTCTCTATATATTTCAATCACACGTATTGAAATAACGACCAGTTTTGGGGCTTTTTGGGTTTGTTTTTTTTTTTTTTTAATGCAGATCTGTAGGTAAAAAAGGAGTCAATTACATAGCTTTAGAAACTTGCATTTGTTTCACTTAGGTTTCTGTAGATGATACTGCTTACAGAATAGTCTGAAATTAGTAATCTAAAATATTTTCTGCATAAATCATTCTTAGAAAGTTTTATTAACTGAATTTTTCTCCCTTTCTGAGTGTCAAAAAAATCTTACATGTTTGTGTTTTGGTTTTTATTTCCAGTGCATAGTTCTTTCCTTTTTTTTTTTTTTTTTTTTTTAACTGTGATCCCATCATGTGATTCTAACACTATCCAAATGATATTTTTAAAGTTGATGTGAGCAAACTACGGTTCTGCTCTGGGTGAATCAGGGGATTAGAGACTTGTCCAATTTGGATGAGACCAGTTCTTAAGCTGTAAGATACCGCATGCTATTATCAAACAACTATACAAAGTGCTGTTGGTGGAGTAGAGATCAGAGACCAAGTGACATAAGATAGCAATGTTTTATCAATAAATATACACTCTGCAGCATAAGTGCTCTACAGCAATACTTTTAGGATGTAAAAATGGTTTTGCAAATTAGGCATGAGATTTCAGTTAGGAAGTGGATGGACACTAAACTGGCTGTTTTTACACTGATATACAGCCTCATGCCTTATGAATAAAAAAAGTTGAAATCTGACAGATTCCACTGGAACCTCTCAGCTCTCTCCAAAAAAAAAGGGCAAAAGCAAGCATGAGTACCAGTTTGGCATTTGATGTAAGAGAGCAGCACTGAGTGAACTCAGCCTGATCTTGGATCTGAATTTGATCTTTAGTGAGTTAGTGTACTTTTCAAATCTCACATATTTAACTGTAGAGCTAGAAAAACAGGGAATAAAAATGCCTGCATGCTGTCAAAATTTGGTGTATTGACATGTATGTGTAATTCCACATCAAACTGAAAAGGGTTATGCTAGATAATCTCATTTTTTCTTCTAACCTCAGTGTATGAGTGAATTTCATTACAAGGTCCGGTTCTCCTCCTATGACAGGGTGACCTGCCCTGTGGATGAGGGAAAGGCTGTGGATATTGTCTGCCTGGACTTCAGTCCGGCCTTTGACACCGTTTCCCACAGCATTCTGCTGGAGAATGCATCCTGCTGGAGAACCCCAGGCAGTGCTCCAGGCTTGGGGAGGAGTGGCTGGAAAGTGCCTGGTGGAAAAGGACCTGGGGGTGTTGGTGGACAGTGACTGAACAGGAGCCAGCAGTGTGCCCAGGTGGCCAAGAAGGCACCCTGGCATATATCAGAAATGATGTGACCAGCAGCAGCAGGGAGGTGATTGTGCCCCTGCACTCAGCACTGGTGAGACTGCACCTGTAGTGCTGTGTCCAGTTTTGGGCACCACAGTGTAAGAAGGACATGGTGGTGCTGGAGTGGGTCCAGAGAAGGGCAACGAGGCTGGTGAGAGGGCTGAAAAACTTCCCTTATGAACAGTGGCTGAGGGAACTGGGGTTGTTTAGCCTGGAGAAGAGGAGACTGAGAGGAGACCTTATTGCTCTCTACAACTACCTAAAAGGAGGTTGTAGGGAGGTTTGTGTTGGTCTCTTCTCTCAAATTACTGATGATAGGAGAAGAGGAAACAGCCTCAAGTTGCACCGGGGAGGTTCTGATTGGATATTAGGGAGAATTTCTTCACTGGAACGGGCTGCCCAGGGAGGTGGTGGACTCACCATGCCTGGAGGTGTTCAAAAAACAAGTAGATGTAGCACTTGAGGCTATGCTCTAGTGGTTAGGGAAATGTCAGGATGAAAGTTGAACTTTATGATCCTAGAGGTCCTTTCCAACCATAGTTATTCTACAATCTATTTTAAAGAAATGTATTTGAAACTACCTATAACAACCATTCAAACATTAGCTGGCACACAATAAGGCTGTTCCCACTAGCTAAAGTACACAACATACAGTGTCAGTGATGCTCACTTAGTTTCTTTATGCACTGGCTTCCTATGTGTTTCCAGATGCAGTTCAAAGGGTTGCATCTAGCTATGCCAAAAATACCTATTGTCATGGTTGTGTACACATCAGTTCCTCATGCACGTTTAATGACATCCAATGGAAATATATATAATATCCATAATATAAATAAGTATTCTCTCCAGCTAACCATCCCAAAGTTTGTATTCTAGAGGTTCAGACATTTTGATACAATTTTGTTTTCACTGGTCTAACCTGTAAATTACAGAGCAGTGCATGGTAGCTGAGTAAACAAGCCATGAGAGTGTAGTTGTGGCAGCACAAACTTCAGCCCAAATGAATCTGTAGTTCCTCATGGTAGAGTAAATTACCCTGCATACAAGACTGTTTCCTGGGCTTGATCGTTTCTAGTAGCAAAGGTAGTTTGGGTACTTTTGCCGTATGCCGTGCCATCTCTCTTCACCGTTTCCCTGTCATCAGGCTTAAGTTATATGAGGTTTAGGAGGATGGTTATGCTGGTGGGACGAGAAACCTGGATGAGAAGGTGCTGACAACTGGATGAAGTGTGGCAAAGAAGCATGTTTCATAGAGTCTTAGAATCATAGGATGGCTTAGGTTGGAAGGCACCCTAGAGATTATCTAACCCAACCTCCCTGCCACAGGCAGAAACGTCTTTCAACTAGACTAGGTTGCTCAAGGCCTCATCCAACCTGGCCTTGAACACCTCCAGGAAGGTGGCATCCACAGCCTCTCTGGACAATCTAGTCCAGAGTCTCATCACCCTCGTACTGAAGAACTTTTTCCTAAGATCTACTCTAAACCTACTCTCCTTCAGTTTAAAACCATTTCCCCTTGTCCTGTCACAGAATGGTCTTGTGAAAAGTCCCTCTCCAGCCTGTCTGGAGGTTCCCTTCAGGTACTGGAAGGCAGTTATAAGGTTCCCCTTCAGTCTTCTCTAAGCGGAACAACCCCAGTGCCCTCAGCCAATCCTCATAGCAGAGATGCTCCAGCCCCTGGATCATCTTTGTGGCCCTCCTCTGGACTCATTCCAACAGATCTATGTCCCTTTTATGGTGGGGACACCAGAACTGGACAAAGTATTCAAGGTGGGGTCTCACAAGAACAGAGTAAAGGGGCAGAATCATGTCTCTTGATCTGCTGGCCACACCCCTCTTGATGCATCCTAGGATGCAGTTGGCACTCCAGTCTGCATGAGCACACTGCCAGCTCACGTTGAGCTTCTCGTCAATCAACACCCCAAGTCCTTCTCTTCAGGGCTGCTTTCAGCCATCTCTGTACCAAATTTGTATTTGTGCCTGGGACTGGCCTGACTCAGGTGCAGGATCTCGCACTTTGACTTGTTGAACCACATGCAGTTTGCATTGGCCCATTTCTCAAGCCTGTCAAAGTCCCTTTGGATGGTTGCCCTTCCCCCAGGTGACTCCACCACACCACACAGCTTGGTGTCATCGGCACGCTTGCTGAGGGTGCACTCAATAGCACTGTCCATGTTATAGAATCATAGAATCATTTA
>NW_008599983.1:0-4975 GCF_000691845.1 Merops nubicus
ACGGTATGGAATATCCCTTTGGTCAGTGAAGGTCAGCTGTTCTGGTTATGTTCCCCCAAGCTCCTGCCCCTCCATCCCATCGTGGGGGGAATGTTAGAAAGAGCCTTGGTGCTGCGTGAGCACTGCTCAGTGGTAGTCATAACATGGGTGTTACCAACACCCTTCTAACTCCCAACACAAAAGCACTGCACCAGGAGAGCTGCTATGGGCAAATTAGCTCAGACACACATGATACATGGGCATATATGGTTAAATCCATATTCTAGAAAAAATCTTAATTCCTTCCATAAACAGCCTTACTACGATGCTACGTCTGCTGCCATTATTGGTAACATGGTAACAGCGCACCTACTTTAGAGGGTTTCAGGTTGTTTATTGCATTGGGGAGTTTCAAAAATGCTTGGTTTTACCCAACCCATGAGTACTGTCACAAATGAATACTTTTGAAGTGTCTTATCTTTGAAAGACATCTGCTTCTTTGACAGGCTTAAAGTCTTTTTGATTGAGTGAATAATATTATTCCTGTGCGATTTCATCTGAGGTGTTTCTTGATGGTTTTGCTCTACAAATGTAATGGATAACCTGTAGCTTGTTAACCAAACTTTGATTGTTTAATTGTTTTCTTTTAATTGTTTTTCTTGCTTGCTTTGAAACTCATTTTGCCTGCTTAAAGATTAACCAACAGAACTTGCTGTAAGAGCAGTCTGTTCGAAATCTCATGCTTGCTTGCTTTGAACATACAGCTATTCTGTGTTGTAAACAATGAAAATAGGGGGAAGAATTGGGGTTAGGTTGGGTAATCATGTGTGTAATGAAACAATCACCAAGAATGATACAACCCCCTCCTTCAAGACCACTGGAAGGACCCCCTAGCAACAGTTGGCGCAGCCGCAGAAGGAAGAAAGAGATATGTTACACTGGAAAAAAGAAGAGAATATAATAATAGACTTTAGGTTGGTTTGTTTTCCAAAACATAAAACCAAGTGAACCATTCTCATGCTCACCTATATTCCTGGTGAAAACAGTAAATTAATATAGAAAAACAACCCAGTGTTTCCAGTTTAAGTAAAGCGGTATTGTAAGGTGTATGATATCCCAAATCAAACAGCAGAAAAATAAATTAGAATAAAAGTTACTTCACAGTCTTCCAAGATATCTGCAACACAGATAAGCAAACTCCTTGTACTGGGTTTCTGTGGCAAGGTTTTGGTAGCTGGAGGGGTGGCATCTTTGCAAATAGACCAAGGGCTATGTCAGACAGAGCTAGTTTCAGCTGCCTCCAAAGCAGACCTGCTGCTGGCCAAAGATGAGCCAATCAGCAATGCTGGTGGTGCCTCTGTGAAAATGTTATTAAGAAAGGGTAAAATACACTGTACAGATGTGAAAGAGGAGTGAGAAAAATGTGAGAGAAACAACACTGCAGACACCAAGATCAGTGGAGAAGGAGGTGCTCCAGGCACCAGAGCAGAGATACCCCTTCAGCCCATGGTGATGCAGTTTGTCCCACTGCAGCCCATGGAGGACCAGGCCAGAACAGATATCCACATTATAGCTCATGAAGGACCCCACACAGCAGCAGATGGATATACCCTACCCTATGCAGTGGTTCTCAACCTGTGGTCTGTGGACCCTTGGGGGGGCCATGATGTCATCACAGGGGGGTCCACGAAGGCTTAAAGTAGGATTGGGGAACATCCAGCCCAGAAACATTTGGTCTGGCTCACAGAGGAAGACAAGCTCATAGAAATATCCACAGATAGTGCTCTGAAACTGCAGTTCCCCTTCTCTCCAAATTTGAAGGCCCTTCATGAGAATATTGAAATAGTTATTTGATGCAGTCTAGTGCTTTAAATTTTGAATGAAGTCTTAGTGGTCCATGGCCACAAAACGCATTTAAAGGGGGCCCATAGGGAAGGAAAGGTTGAGAACCTCTGCTGAATGAGCGAGAAAGCTGCAGCCTGTGGACAGTGCACGCTAGAGCAGGCCCCTGGCAGGAACTGTGGTCCGTGGGAAATGCACTCTGCAGCAGTCTGTTCCTGAAGGACTCTACCCCATGGCGAGAACCCACGCTGAAGCAGTTCTTGAGTAACTGCAGCCTGTGGAAGGGACTTTATGCAGGACCAGGGGAAAATGAGTGAAGAGGAAGGAGCAGCAGAGATGAAGTGTTATGAACTGATTGTAACCCCATTCTCCATCCCCTTTGTAGTGCTTGGGGGTTGTTCTGCCAATGACTAGGCCTAATAGGAACAACACAACCAGCAGGAAAAGAAACCAATAAGTAGACTGTATTGTAAGCAAAAAACATCGTGACATGAATGACCACTGGGGGTACAAACAGGTCAACCAGCTCATACATGATCAATGCCACCCCCAACGATCCCACAAAAGACATAACTCGGCGCACAAGAGGTGGTATGAACAGAGAACCAAGGTTTCCCATAGTTGGCATGGGAAACAGCCAGATCACCAAGTTAAACACATAAGAAAAAGGTGCCCACGTGGCAACTCTGACCTGATCAGCCTGCGTTTGTAAAGATCTAAACAGACTGGGACCCAGCTCCAGGAAGAGTCAGGAGGTCTTCCCTGAACCAGGAAGCTCTGTCAAGTGCACTCCACAGAGCAGACACTCCTCCCTTCCTGCAAGTGGTCCCAGCTTTTATCTCCAAGCAGGACACCTGACCTTTGTTAACTCAGTGCAGGACACCTGGGGCTCATTTACCTTATGGCTCTCCCTGCAGGGCTGGCCCCACCCTGGAGGGAAGCTACAAGGCAAACTCACCACCTCTTTATGAAGGGCTGTGGGAATCACCCATATGTCCACCTTAATTTGGGGCTTGGGGTTCAAACCCCAGCATTTCAGGGGTAGAGGTAGGAGAAGAGTCAGGAATGAAGAAAAGAAGGGGGAGTGGGGCAGAAGGTGTTTTTACCATCCTACTCTGTTATTCATTGGCAATAAATTAATTTTCCCTAAGTCAAGTCTGTTTTGCCCATGATGGTAATTGGTAAATGATCTCCCTGTCCTTAACTTAGGAGCAAGAGGTGACGCATCACCTTATTTTTCCCTCTTTCCTGTTGAGGACAGGGAATAATAGAGCGGCTTAGTGGGCAGCCAAACAAGGTTAACCCACTGCAGTCCTCTAGTACAATATTTTAACTAACAAATCTTATTTCTCATTAATAAATATTTACCACTAAATCCAAAATATTTTCCTATCACCTCAAAAATCTTGCATAAAATAAACAGATGACAGTTTAGATTGTTTCATTAGTTAACTACAGATTTCTACACATGTAATAGACAGAGAAAATAGCATACCAGACACGCCACTGAGGATAACTCGGTATTTTAGGTTTTCTTTTTTTAAAATCAGCTTTCTGTTAAGATAATTTTGTAATTTAACACTGACAACAGTCTTTTTAATCTTGGTTTTGATCAACAACTTTCTCCAGTCTTCCTAAAAACCTACTGTTTGATTATTCCTTGTAAATTAATCCCTGGTTAGTTACATAAGCTGTCATAGATTGACCAGTTTTGTAGTAGAGATGAAGGTGGAGATTGTAAGAAGGGAGTGTTAGCACTAGCACAAAGCAAAGTTAGTTTAGTCACATTATAGCTGTTTATGGTGTCTGCTCAGAGTGGCAGTAGTTAGAAAGGCTTAAAGCTGTCACTCATCTACACTAAAGCTGTCATCAATATCTCCATCAAGCTGAATTGCTACCAATGGAAGTGTATTCATAAAAAAAAAAAAAAAAGTAGTATTTGGTGTAGGAGATGAAACCACAGAACACATACTCTGGATACTTGCCTAGAAGAATGCTAGTAGTGATGGGCAGGCTGGTACTCCCTCTCCCTTCTCCTCATAAACAGGCCTTTAACTCAGTACTGAGCACATGCAAAGCTCATGAACCACTGATCTCTCTCAGCTATGGGACAGATCATGTGTAAATACCATTTCTTGAGTTTATCATTTACTCAAACAAGTCTTGTCATTCACAAGAACACACCTTTACCACAGAACCAAGAACCACAATTTTACAACAGTATCACTATAACACCATGGCCTTTCTTCTTTTTAAGTTCCTGTTTTTGGATGGAGGGTTGGTGTTTTTTTAAAAAAAACCAACTGAACAACCCAAAACCAACACCCAGGCAACAACCCAACAGGCCCAAGTCATATGAAAATCTGTCTTTTTTCTCTAGTCCAGTTACACACAGGTGATCTCTAGGACCCTGGAGGGTCCTGGGTGGAGCGGATATTCCCTCCCCATTCCTCTGCCACCTCTTTAAAAGAGGCAGGAAGTGGGTGTTTCTCTCTCTTACCCTTTTGCTCTTTCTCTTGGTGTGCTGGAGCATCAGCATACCTGATTCCATACGGTTCTGAGCAAATCGTGTCCCATCTGAGATTTGGGTTTTGTATATCTTGTGTTTACTTTGTATTACTCCCATCTTTGTATATATCTACCTCCCTTCTTGTTTTCTGTTCCCTGTTAAATAATATACTTTATATTTCATTAACTTCCAATCGGTGCAAAGCCTCTATTACCCTTGCCTTCCTTTGTTTATCTCTCTCCCTGGCGTAAACTGAGGGATAGCAAAGAGGAACACAAATTGTGCTTCGTGGGGTCCTGCCCTGAGCCCTTAAACGGAGACAGAATAATTGGTGCCCAACGTGGGGCTCGAGTAAAAGAGATTTTACATTGAAAAAATTTGGAAGTCAAGAAAACAAAAAGAAAATGCCTTTACTGCAGATAATAATGTATTTCATTTTTTTGCAATTCTTTTATAATTTTCTGGCTCGCCTAGTGTCTTGCCATGTGCTCTGGATGGTCATGGATGCTGGGGGTTTTGGATTAAGTTATTGTCTATGCGTTTTGGAAGGTATGTTATGAATATGATCAGAATGGATAATTATTGAAATGCCTCTGTTTTCTCCAGATAAGTTTTACGTCCCTGAGCTGGAATGCCACAGTTATG
>NW_008599984.1:0-5163 GCF_000691845.1 Merops nubicus
GCGCCGCAGCAGCCCCGAGCTGGCAGAAACGGAGCCGGTCACAGGATGGGCCCGGGCGGCCTCCCCGCCCTGACTCGCTCCCTCGTCTCCGCCGCCCTCGGGAATGCGAAGCTCTTCCCCTTCCTCAGCCCGGCACAGAAGCTGAGAGTGGCAACTCTCTTTCCTTTTCGGTGCCACCTTCTTTTAGGCATACAGGGGATTAAGTAACACTTGTAGGAGAAGGAGTTGCAACAGGGATGGAGTCATCAGTGTGTGGTTTGGACGAAAAAGAATTTGTGCTCCTATTTTTTTATAACGTGTAAAGATAGTGTAAGACAGAACTTGAAAAATTTTCCATTAGTTTCCCTTGTTGGTGGGAAAACAGAACAGGACCTTAAAACATTATGATGAAGAGAAATGTTTCAACTTTCTGGATTTTTTTTCCTTTGCTGTTTCTTTTTTTCTTTTAATTTTTGCTTGCAATGTTAGGAAATATTAATGAAAAGCTGCCCTAAAAAGTAGTATGTTTTACCTATTTAAACTGCAGGTCAAAGAACACCCACGATTTTAATTGTGTGAAATAAACTTTGGAAAGCTGTTAGCATTGTGAGCATTGAACTGAGGCAAGTTTGAATCTCAGAGTAGCAGTAAAGCGCTCCTTCAAAAACTGACAGTTAATGTTCTCATCCACTGGAACAATTAAAAAGACTCAAATGGCTGATATATTTTTAATGAGGAGAGTAACTGGTAACTCTCAGTATAACTTGTGTGATTTGAAGCAGTCTCAGGGAGATTATTTTTAGGTGCCTTGTACACTAGTGAAGTTGCACAAAGGGGCTCACATGCTGGCTGATCTGTATGAAGCACCACAAAGGTGTAATCTGTGTCAGAACTTGCACTTTTCAGCTACGGATGCAGGAGAAGCAGTAGTGATAGCAATGTTTTAGCTAGGACAGAAATTGCCTTAAGTTCTTGTCCAGGTGGAGTCAGGCTTTTCCCTCGTTGTACTCAGGAGGTTATACAATATCAAGTGCATTGAGTCACGTCCTTGGGAGGGAGATGAATATGTGGAGGGGGACAGAGGTGGAGGGGATGACAGTATGACTCTTCCCCGCATAGCTGGAGTCAGCAGAGAGGTGATCCAACCATCAGAGGAGACAAATCACAGTAGGCAAAGCATAAACAGTATTAGTTTTTGTCTTAAGTAGATAATACATGGTCTGTAGTTAGAGCACAAGTCTCTTTGCAATGTGAAGATGTGGAATTATTTTATCAAACCTTGGGGACAATGTTGGTTTGTCTTGCTTGTAATACAAATGCTTTAACACTCAGAATTTGCACATTACCCAGGGGCTTAATGAGAGTCTCTAAGAATGCCCAAAACCAATGAATTGGGCAGCATTCTAAGTTTCTGGCTTGCAGAGGTTTGGGGTGAGATCTCCTTCCATCTTGCAGCTATTTTTCTGTGGAGATAGGGGAGGCATAAATTTGCCTCAGTGTTGTGTTAATTTTGGTGGAATAAGTCAACACCAAAGTCATCTTGACATGATTATTGGTGTATAGCCATGAGCAGGTTAAACCACTTACAGTGTCAAGCACAGAGAGCTCAAGCCATGTATCCTTGTGTTCCCTTATGCTTAGAGGTGAGTTAAATGTGGGTGAAGAGTGGAGGCTCTGAGGGTCTAATTCTGCTTCTAACAAGCATGGCATCCACATCAGAATGAGAGTTAATGTCATTGTGTGGACTTAAACAGGAAGACCAAGCACACATTTGTCTTACTACAGCCTTCATCAACTGTGATCCACTCCAAAGCCTAAAAGACACTGAGGTCCCATATCATTGTGACTGCCACTCTTGTCACCACTGCTGCCTGAGGTTGCTGCCTGTGCAGCAGTGACTGCTTGTAATGCTTTCCTTGGAGTGTGGCGATGAGATGCACCCGAGCTGTGTTCTGCTTTGCCAAACTGCACGTATAGCCGTTTAGCCCCACATAGCCTGCAACTCCATTTTGCTTTCATCTCATGTTAGACAGTGCTGCTCATGCCAGGGAGGATCTTTCAGGTGTTAGAGGGCCTTAGCACAGGGATCTTTGGATACCCAGTGGAGCAGCTGTTAATGTTGCAATGTGTTTTTTCGTTTCTCCTTTCCTGAAGCCCCCCTTTGCCTCACAGCCGTGCTGACCTGTTCGACCTGAGCAAAGACCAAGAGGTGAACCTTGCCTACATTTCTTCTGTTCCACATGGTGGCATTGAACAAGTTCGAATTCACTGGTTACTGGAATTGGTTGCTCTCAGGTAAGTGAACACCCCAAATCAAAATGCAGAAAAATGTGACACTTTAAAGTGTCCAACAGATGCTCACTTTACCTTAGTATAGCTGCAAGCTGGGCATGTCTGCTTCCTCTGAAGTCAGGTAAGTGACAATGAAGGTGAATCAGTTTGGCGGCATATGAGATTAAGAAAGGGAGAATTTGTGTTGAGAAAGATGGGGCTAACCTGCCTGCATTACATCTTAACAACAGATGAAGGAGTTTCGTTTCATCTGAAGAATCTTGTGGGTGTGCTGGTCAAGCATTACTGAGCCCATCTCAGGTCATAAGCTACAGTCATTCCACGTCTGCCCTGCTGCAGTGACCCAGCCTCAGCATCTTGACTCTCATTTGTACCATGACCTCCAGAGGGGCCTCAGGCTAGCAAGGTTCTAGTGCAGCTTTTTTTGACTGGGTACATTCTTTCTAAAATAGTGCTTGGCACAACCTTGGAAAGAGAGCTCTAAAGGAGCCTACAATCATCGCTTAAGCAAGGAATAGTTCTGTTTTGCCGTCCAGGCATCTACACCCAGTGTTTCAGAGACAGATTTCAGCTGGATTTCAGGCACCAGTCCCACAAAGATTAAAACAAGCCTGACCTACTGGTACATCCAAGATGAAAGCTGCCACTGTTTTGTTACTACTTCTGTCCTCCTTCCACTTAACTTGGGAGTTTCTTTTTTTGCATCCTGAACCCACTTGTGCACTGCATCAAGTGCCAAGTAGTGTCAACGAAAACAGGGTGGCTTTAGTTAATGCTAGTTAGTAGCCTCTTCCAAAAGGATTCGTATACATAATAGCATTTCTCCTTCTAGGGAGATACATGTCAGACTTTAGCAGGACATTGGAATTCCTTGTCTTTCAAGTCACGTTTAACTCGGGTTTAACACACTTATACCAGTATGCCCAGTGCAAAGAATCAAATGCAGATGATATACAGGAGTGATTGGTCTGTGAGAAAAGACAAACCAGGAAAAAACCAACCAACCAACCAAAAAACATCAAAAGTTGTAATAGCTCTTAAAGTTCTGCTTGGCTTAGGCTGTTGCTGAGCTGAATACATTTACAATCCACGTCATTACTACATCTGCTGTTCCAAACACAGGAAGATGGGAATTTACCATTTTTGAGTTTGGGGAAACAACAAGGGGAAGGAGAGCTCAAACACTGGACATGGAATGTGAGCAGAGAAGTCAGTTTCAGAGTGTGTATTAGGAACAGGAGAAGTTTTCTTCCTAGTGTTAGAGTGTGCTTATTTATGTAGGTTGGTTTGGCAAGGTGTTTGGAGGTCCTGCACACAGATGAGTATTGCACTTGTACCCCAGAGCTGCATCTGTCTGTTAGTCCATCTGTGAACACAGCAAGTGACACAGCTCCTCCATCAGTCTTTCCCTGTGGAGGTTTACTGTTAAACACCTTTTCCTGTGCCGTCTCTCCCTCTTTCCTGGACTGTGAGTTTTGTACTCAGTCTTGCAGTGACCTGTCTTTAGGAGAGGCAAAGACAGGTGTCACTGCTCACTAGTGCTGTACTCTCATCTGTGCCACATGTTGGTGTTTCAAATGCTTGAGGGCAAGGAATTCGTTTATCATGGATTCTACTCGGTCTTGGTAGGGAGTGAGGCACCAAGTCCTTCAAAGTGGGACACAGTCCTTGACTCAATCAAAATTCTAGGAGCATGGAAACTTAGAAATCAAGCAAGAAGCCCCAGAAAAGCTATAGTACCTCAAAAGTAGGATTTTAACTCACTAGCCTCAGTATTTAGTACAGCTTTGACATGTAGATACTAGAAAATTTGCTGCTCTTTAGAACCAAGTGGAAAATGCTCATTTTGCAAAACTGTGGATTTGTAAAGGACAAGAAGACATTTAGGCTGTGGAAGTACAACCAGTGGACTGAATGGCAGCAGTGGTTTGGAGAGGGAGAGGGCAGACAAACATTGGGATTGAAAGAAGCAACAGTGGCAAGAATGCAAGTCTGAACAGGAGGAGTTTCATGCTGATGCTGAATTCTGTGCGTGTGAAGTTCTCTTCCTGAACTGGTGATTTCCTGGAGGATGTAAAGAGGTTTTGAGTGACAACCATGTAACAGCAAAACTGTGTTATGCCATGGATTTGGTAAATAGAGAAGGTGATGGTAGGAGCTTGATTGAAGAAGGGCACTTACAGAACTTCTGCTCCTCCAGTTTCACCACCCATGAAAGGATACCACAAGGCAAACTGTTTCCAGAGAAGTGCTAGTTTTATTTTCCAACCAAAAGCACACATTCATCTGGTTATGGGGGACCCCAAGGTGTCTTTCATGGACTGGACATGACTAATAACTGGTGGTCAGTTACCACTGCAAATAAATACAGCCATTTTGAACATCTAGACTATGCATTCTGGCCATGCTGCACTAGTCAACAAAAGAGTTTGAGGTGAAGATTCACAACTCTTTGCCCAGCGCCCTGGGACCCACAGAGTCTGCATGTTAAGAACCTTTTCCTATTCTTACGTAGAAGTACTACAGTTTGGTGTATACATGATTTATACAAGGCACCATAGTGAACAAATATATAGTCAATCTACATGATGAATATAATATTTCCTAAAAGGCATATAATAATTTTATTTCAACATTAATATTAACTTAGTTGGAATTACAAGCCTATCCCCAGCTCCTCTCTAAGTCATGGTACCTAATTTGTGGTGGGAGAGAAGAGAATCAGCATTTTATTAACGTTTTCAGTCTTTGTAGCCTCAGTCTTGGTATAAAACAGTATAGCAAACATAAGCATGCCAGAAAAAGGCTTGCATTTTACTTATCTTTTACATGCTCCTTAGAAATAACTCAACAGTCTCCCAGCATGCTATGTCATAGCACTAAAAACTCTTT
>NW_008599984.1:5194-49658 GCF_000691845.1 Merops nubicus
TTCCCTGCTATGTTTAATGTTGTCCGTAACAACTTGATTGTGACTCAGCTCTGCCAATGAAACTGGAACAGAAAATTGTTCTCATGGTTTCTTCTGGTCAATAGTTTCTTCCTAGTGAAGTCTTAAAGCTTACCTTGCCTCTTAGGTATGGCTAAGTTTCTTTGCTTAGGTATCCTTTGGTGCCATTCTTACAATAAATGTGATGGAAAAGAGGCTTCTGACTCTTTAATTTCTCAGCCTGGTGGGTAAGAGAAGGGCAGCCTCTCTTCGTTTTTCTAAAGAGACTGTTCCAAGGATTTGCCTTCCAGAAGAATCACTTTTTGTTTTGTTTTGGTTTGGTTTTTTTCCCTTTCAAAATGAGATTAATCTGGAGATAAATGTGGTTTTGCATTTTTTTTCCTTTATGTTCTAGGTTGGTGTCTTGACCCATAAGGGTAAAAGAAGTCAAGATTACTAGGATGTGTGTTCTTTTGTACTGACACAATTTTCTTTGACTTCCAGTCACAGCCTGCTTTGACGTAACAGCCCAAGAGTGTCTACGTTGATATTGTCTGGCAGTAAATCCTCTAAAACCACTTCCTCATGATAGGCCCTGTCAGGACCTTAAAAGATACTCCCTGATTGAAGAATGGTTGCAACAGCAGACACAAAGAAATACTTTGTCCTTGGGCTCTGCCCGTTTGCTTTTGTGACAGAGAGAAGCTAATCACACCAAGTCAGCAGTTTAAAGAATAATGTAGTTAAATTGCTTTATGACCGGAAAATGCTGCCGGTGGCCAATCCTCTAATCTCTTGATGGACACTTCTGTCAGGTTCTACTGCTCTGGCAGTACTAACAGTGTAGAGCTGATAACACTTGTCTATAATGACTGCATGAAAATGTCAGCATCGAGTCACTTACCTAGTATTGTGCTATTCTCAATCCCCGTGTAGACATTTTTTACTTTGTCTTTTGGGAATGCACTGCTTTTCCTTTAACAAAATATTTTTGAGAGCCAGACAGGCTCTGGGGCACCTGGAGAACCTCAGTTTGAGTGTTCTTTCATTCAGTGACCTGAAAAGTTGAAATAAGCAAGTCACATGATGTGTTGACCTGATTGTGGCTTCTTTTTTTTTTTAAAATAGCACAGCAGAGGAATGGCTTCTACATACATAGAACCTATTTCTAGAGACTGCTGATTTTAGAGGCACAGCTGTGATAGGGTTTCCTTCAATGCTTGGTGCTATATATGAACTAGCCATGAGTAAGGAGAGCAAGGTAAGGCAGCTGTCCTACCTTTCATGCAATTTCAGGTAATTTTAGGTAATTGTAAACTTGAGTATGAGACAGGATATTCTGCCAATGCTATGGGCCAGAACACTGAGTATTAACTGTGTTACAACCAAAATCTAAATCTATGCTTATTTGTAAAGAGAGAGTACGCATGTATTACAACACAGCTGACTGGAGGTATCATTTCACATAAAGCAAAATGAATAGCAGTTAATGCAAATTATTATAGAAGGTAACCCAGCCCTGTAAAAAGTTGTTTGGAGGACCTCAATTCAACGAATAGTATGATATCCAAAATGTCTGTAGGATGTACAAACTGTGGTGGAATTTTTCCGTGTGGATACATGGCTCACAAAATGTTTCTCCTTTTATTTGGCCCAGGTATGGGCCAAATAGTACTCTAAAGCTTCATTAGCATTGTATCAGAGAAAGCCAGCCAGGCAGTTCTGACTGGCCCATGGCTACCCTTCTAGACAGGTCGCAGATTTGCCTTCACACCTTACCCTCTTTTCTCCCCTTTCTCCTTGCACCCCAGCAGTTGGCTGTAGGAAGAACATGCTTTGCTGCTACACAGTTCTGAGGCTACATGTTTGATGGCCCTTATGTGTCTGTGAATGGGAGTTGTATCGGCACACCAGAGGCAACTGATTTTTACAGAATGGTACAACTACCTGGGTGACTGTGTGACTTGCCAGTTAAAGCCATTCGCTTCTCTTAATCCCGTTTTTCCTTCTAATAGTTACAAAATTGTGCTTCAGTTGTATTTATTCCAGCATCATTAAGGGTATTACAACCTTCAGTATCTAATTACTACAGCAAATAACACAGGTGACTCCAGCAGTAATTTTTGGAAGTTTTGGCTTTGAGAGGAACTTCTGCTGGATCATGATTCTTCTTCTGTGGCAGGTTATGTCATTAAGGCTGTGGGATCACGGTGGAAAAGACATGGTACATTCCATGGTATTTTATACATTTTATTTGTACGTTATCAGTGGAAGTTGTTTAGGAGCATACCTAGACTGATGAAAGGGGCAGGGCCTTGCAAGCCAGAATTTAAACTGTGTTCAAGATGCCACATCATTGATTTTATTTTCATGGGGATGGCTTAGTCCTTTTAACACAAGCCAGCCATTAAACCACTGGGAGAGTCAGCTGACACTGGGCAGACTTTCCAGTGCAACAGTCTTATGGAGTATATCGCTTCATTCATGATCATGGCACTAGTGGAAAGTCAGTCCCAAGCTGCCTTATTGCACATCACTTACATTTTAAAGTGAAAGTGCAGGTAATGATCCAACAGGTTCCAGGTAATAATCCAACCTGTTCCATCCTGGTCATGGACTGCGTCCCCTGTGGCTGTTCTGTGTGACATCCAAGAAACAGCAGACCGCTTGAGAGGAGAGTGGCTTGTAGGTCCAGTGCTGTACACAGTCAACAGTGTGTCTGGTAATTTAATTATGACAAAATGTCTATCCCCATCTGTCACTTTTGTAGTGAATTGTCAAGGAAGATACAGGATTAAACTGCACAATCTGCTGGAAGCTTTTGGTCGTTTGCAAACTGCACAGCATTGTGTATACTGTAGAACAGCATTTCCTGCATACTTCCAAAATCTTTCCCAAAGTAACCTCCTCTTTTCAGAGAGTCTATCACTGAGGGATTGCAGCAGGCCAGGAGAACAGAAATGTTGAAGTCCTTGTAGTCTTTCAGGATTTCCTTTAGAGTATTAACTCCAGTGGTGTCCAAAAATGAGATGGAAGAGCAATCTATGACAAGGGCTTGGAAATCAATTTGCTTAGGAACTAACTGCAGAGTGTTTTCTCCAATGCCCAGTCCATTAGCAGCTGTTTGATCTCCCTTTTTCAGATGCTGCTTTTCCTTCTTCTCATATTTCTTCCTTCTGGCAGCTTCTAGGTTAGGATCTAAGTTAGTCAATCTGTACAAAGACTTCAGGAAGTAGTTTCTATTTGCATAGTAAAGTGGGGCCTCAAAACGAAATATTTTGACTTTTGGAACAGAAGAGAGATTCTCATATTCTAAGTCATCCTCATAAAAGCTGGTACCTTGGATCTGACCAAGCAGGGCCGTCCGTGGCCTCTGTGTCCGAACAACGATGCATAACATGGAGAAAACAATGCCAACCAACAGCCCTACTTCTGTGCTGATCAAGGCAGAGGCAAACATGGTAACGACCCAAACCAGTGTGTCCACCTTATTCACATGGTACCGTGCTGGCACATCGCGAAACTTCCTCAGGGCTCCCCGGAGGCTGACAATGATGATACAAGCCAGGACACACTTCTGCAAGGAGTAGAAGAGAGGTGCCAAGAAGAGCAGCACTAGCAAAACCACCATTGCACTGATGACTCCGGAGACTTGGGTCTGGCAGCCTGTAGAGGTTTTGACGAGTGTTTTTGCTAGAGCTGCGCTGGTGGCAAAAGAGTGGAAGAAAGAAGGAATGATGTTGCAGAACCCCACAGCAAACATTTCCTGATTGGCTCGGATGGTGTAAGCGTACTTCTTTGCACACATTTCAGAAAGGGATACAGTGAAGACAAAGCTGACTATGGCAAGAGGCAAAGCATCTACAGCGACTCGGAGCATTAAATTGAAATGTGGTACCTTAGGGGGAATAAATCCTGTTGGAATAGCTCCGGAAACACTGGAGGCATACACTTCATTCAGTTTCCCGTAGTGGGACACCAGTGTTGCCACAACAATCACTACCAGCTCTGTGGGAAGAGGAAACTTCAGCTTGTGTTTATACCGGTCTCCCAGTTCCTTAGCAGTGACAAGCACCACGATACAAATGGCACTTGTGATGACGTCACAAAGGTTGGCCTGAGGAATGTTCCGTAGAATGTTAATCCAAGTAATAACAAGCATCCCGTGCCCTTGGCTACGTGGTATTTTTATTCCAATCAGATACTTCACTTGAGCTGTTAAAATGGTTAAAGAAGCACCAGTTGCAAAGCCATCTAGCACGGACTCAGATAGGTACATAGATACAAAACCCAGGCGAAAGATTCCCATTAGAACCTGAGGAGACGGGGGAAAAAAAAAAAAAAGAAAAAAGATAAGCCTTTAATGTTGCTGCAAATAATTAAGTACAAGTGGGAGAGAACTAGCTGGAGGCAGATATCATTTGGCTATTTGAATCTTAAAACAGGAATTATTGTTTGATGTTTCCAGTCCACTTTTAAAACACGTGATTCCTTTTACTGTTGTGGGATACTACAAACCCAAGGGGTGAATGAGAAGTGTTAGACAGAGTCCATCAAACACCAGTCTGAAGTGACTCCAGTGAAGGGGCGTGTCTGTGTTTTATCTCCCATTCAAAGAGCAGTAGATCCAAAAATCCTGCTGTTATACTAAAGAAAAATTTCTTTTTTCCTGTCTTTAAGTAAATAAATTTAGGACTTACTGCCATTGCTTTATAAACTAAACTGTAACGAGAACAGCTAAGGAACTGTAAAGAGAAGCTTTAATAGCTTCGTATCTTGCCTCTGGGTGTCAGTAACCACTTACCTGATAGACTCCAGCCACAAATGTCAAAGCTGTAGCAATGCCTATAGCGTAGCATTCAAAAAAAATCCCTGCAATTGTAAGGTTGAAGGCAGTTGTGTTGGACTGACTGTCATTCTGCAAGACTGGAGGGGCATCATCATTCAAGTCAAACCCAGCCAACACAAGTTCTCGGTCCACAACTTGTCCTACCATCAAGCTTATCAAGCTGAAAATGCCAACTGAGACATGACGAGAAGTGCCCATTAAGAAATAGATGATGTTGGCAAAGAATGAAGTGTAAAGACTGTAAATGGGCTTCAGGCCTGCCAGCAGCGAGTATGCGATCGCTTGCGGCACCAAAATGATCCCAATCACTAACCCAGACATAATGTCTCCCCAAATGTACTCTTTGTACTGGTATTTGGGAAGCCATCGTAAAACAGGAAGGAAGTCCATGACAAAGTTCTTCAGCTTCTTTGGGGTGCAGGAGCAGCTATTCCTCATCTTAGCTAGCATGACTTCTTTCCTGTTAATCTTGATACGAGTCTTTCTTTCCATAAGAATGCAGGAAGAAGTGCTGTTTTCCATCCTGGTAGCCTCAAGTGGTCTTTCCATTGTCTCAGTGTTTACTTCATGTGTCTGTTCCTGCAGTGTGAAGCAAATGGCTGTTAGGTTGCAGTTCATGAAGTTATTTTTAGCACAGATGCTTAAGACCGTAATTTTTGTCACCTGACTGTGCTTTTAAGGAAGTATCATCCAAACAAGAGCACCACCGTGGGGCCCCACTGACACCTAACACTAAGAAATAAATCTGCAGATTGAGCCCTTTCATTTAAGAGTCCATTCAGTTGAAATCAGTTTGTTTTACTAAGGAGAAATGGAGTTAAATTAGTCATGTCTTTGTACAACAAGTATTCCTTCAGCTCTTCCAAATCCTCCATCATAGAGGTCTCTGTGATCAGAGGCAACACTTGATGTGGTGTGAAATACACATACACTAGTGAGATGGGCTGTGGTCTTTCTAATAGTGCATCTTGTAGTCATTGGTGTGGAACTGACATGTGGTATAGTGATCTATCACTGCAGCTGTCCTCAACTCACAGGAGAAAAGTTTTGCAAATAGTTTTCTGGAGACCTGCAGTTTAGTCTTATGAAAAAATTGGTACACAAACTATTGATGGGCTTTTAGAAGCTACCATATAGCATAAACCTTTTGAATTGTAGATTGTTACGATGTGCAGCTTCCATTAGTTAATAACCATCTCCACACAAATACCACTTTGACCATATATGGACCATGCATTGTCATGGAACCTGTTACTGTCTCAGAAGCGTGCTACTTGTTAGAATTTTCGGGTTTAAACCTCTAGTTAGCCTAACTTTGCTCTCCAGGGAGTGAGATACAACAAGTAACTCTGTGGGTGGCAGAACAAACACAGCAGTGTTTTCTGTGGTCCTTCTGCATGTCAATTTTTCTGATATATAAAGACTGGGAAAACTTGTGTTCTCCAGATGGAGGTGCTTTTGGTGTCTCTTGCCTCTGTGAACTCATATTCTCACTGAACTCGGTCTCTGCATTTTTACTCAGTTGTAAAGTTAAGTTGAAATTAGCTTAATACATTCAGAAATGCTTTGGGAATAAGTGGGGACATGATGAACAGGCAAAACAGTATAAACTGCAACTAAACCTTAAACAGTGTAAAAATAAAAACAGGAGCAGGAAGGTGTAAAATGTTAAATAGACTATGCCAAGTGGCAAATCTTGTCTTCTACTTTGCAGTGGAAAGAAAGAAAATACTTCCAAGAGTAGGTGACCAGAATCTCCAGGACAGAACGACTTCTCAAGTCTAGCCTCTCCCAGTGTCATAAGCACCCAGGTTCTCTGCAGCAAAGTTCTGTGGTGCCAGGTGTGACAGTGCAATATAAGGTAAAAGCTTGTCCTCACTTACAAGTAAAAGCTGTTTCTTTTCTCTTTCAGTGTCTAGAGACAGAAGCCATTTTTTTCCCTAAAACTTCAAGTACAGTCAGTGGCACAGTATTCTGTTATTATATTTTAATGATTTTAACAGTTAAATGAAGACTGTAGTGACAGATTTCATCATCTGCGTAAATGTAATGCCTTTTTTTTTTTTTTTAAGAAGAGTATTTTGCTGTGTTAATGTTCCATAACACCCAGTTCAAGTATAGAATTCCAGGCTGAGAAGAACCAAAGGGTTTATGAGTCCAACTGGAAGCATAACTGATAAGCAAAACACCCTGTAAGCTTTGGATCTGTAGCAGTCCAAACAGTGGAGTGGCTATCCTGCTTAGAAATTTTTTTCAAGTTTTAAACAAATATTTTTTGCCAGCAGTTTGCAAATAGTAAGAAAATGCATATCTGTAACTAGTGGAAAAGTCTTTTAACAAATTCAGAGGTATTGCTTTAGTTTCTAAGGCCATGCAATATATAATCACAACTTGGAACAGGATATTTGTTACAAGTATGTTGTTCATAATTTGGTAAAAGGCAAAAAAGACATTCTTGCTAGAGATGTGTAAGCTGGTTGTCCAAGTTGAAAATTATGTGCATAGTACTCTAAATATATTTCAAAATATCAGTAGATTTCTGTCCATTGTCATGACATGACATAGCTTTTAGCTCCCACTGTATAAGTTTCTTTAGGTTTGTAAGTAAATTTATTTCCACCATAAGGGAAAACTAATTGCAGTTTGATTATTTAGAAAGATTGATGGCTATTTTTTATCACTAATGCCCAGTTTGCATCAGGCTCTAATGTACTGTGTGGGTGTGCTAGGCAAGATCTGCTTGGACAGGAAATAGGTTGGATCTTGTCTTTCTTAGAATGCAAAGGGAGAGCAAAGATAAAGGAAGTTTCAGCACCAAGAGAAATGCTTCAGAGCGTATGAGTAAAGTTTGCCCAACACAGAATGCTAGCAACTGTAATAAAGATGCTGATTTTCAAGGTGCAAAACCCCAGCATTTCCTGTTTTACCTAAATTAGTTTGGAGAACGAGAGGCTTGTGCAGGAGGACAGCAAGTCCTGCTCGAATGCTACCCACTTCTTACAGCCAAGTGAGTACAGACAGCCAAGAAATAAATACAGTGCCCTTGTTCTACATACTTAAAAGGTAGTGGGCTGTTCAATAGCCAATGAGTGCTTTTGATAGGCTACATAAAAAAGATTGCATCGGCTTCTGTACACTAGGCTCATATATTTAACTGTACAGTGTCTGCTTCTCTCTAAACTCACACAATTTACTTAGAAGTAGATTTGTATTTAGAAAAAAAAAAAAGCATTGAAATTCACACATATGCATTGTTTGTGCAGCTTCCTGAGCGATGATAATAGTTTTTAATACACAAGATAATTGGAATGTAGTTTATCTGGGCATCTGTTAAAAGATCTTTTGCATGAATGATAATTTAGTAATATATATCAGCTGTACTGCCTTACTGGATAATTAGAATAATAACTTTTTGTGAAAGCTAACAACAAAAAAAAAAAGCTAGTATGATAAGGCATGTGTCTTTTCAGCAGTTTTGATTCATTTAAAAGATCAAAAAACTCTTCCTAGTGGAATAAATGCATTCAAGCTGAAACACAGGCAAACGCTGACAGGAAGTAATATTCTTCAGTTCTCTTTTCTCCTAAAAATGAGGCTTTCCTTCCTGTAAATAACCATTTATTCTGTGAGATATATTTTCAGAATCCATGTCAAATACACCTGCTAGCTGTAAAACACTCAGCTCTAAAATGAGTTGTTTTTCAGAAACTGTTAATGTTTAGAGTTTAGTTGTTGCTTTTAGAAAGCCACAGCAAGTACCAAAAAGGATGTTCAGGAGCCCTGTGGGTATCAGTAAATAGATTCCTTTACTGGTTCACCAAACTGACCCATGTTCAGCTCAGCCTATACCAAGTGGCTTATAAGAAAAGGGACAACTCCTATTTCAGTCTCCCCCTCACCACATGTTGCTTCACAGAACGTAACGTTTACAATTTTTTCAAGTGAAGCCTTCCCATCACTTGCTGGAAGAGCTGTTATTATCAGGGATGCCCAGATGAAGCAGTGCATAGCGTAGGATGTGTCTATCCATTGCATTTGACTTTTGTGTTGGAGCATTCTCAAATGTTTAACACAAGTGAAAGTTACTTGCATACACATTCATATACATTTGTGTCATCTGTATCATTACAATGAACATTACTCTTGGTTATTTGAAATTGTATTTTGATACTTGGAATCTTCACAGTTAAGTTTTTTCAAGTTGCCCTTGACCATATCAGCAAAAGCTTTTTTTTTTTTTTTTCCTGCTTGAGCAGGAAACCACTCATTCTTTCAGATTAAATTCAGTGACTCAGTTTGTCTTGTGAAAAAGAGAAACAAAGCAAAGAACCATTCAAGCCAAACAAACTGCCAACTTTTCAACTGGCCTTAGTCCCACCTTTCTTCCTTTCTTTTCACCATGCCACTGACCTGGCAAATTCTCTCTGCAGGGGAGGAAGCATTCATCACAACATGTTCAGTGGGATTTCTCCATCTAGATTCCTTGGCAAGCAAAAAAACTGTATTCTGATGCATCCTTTTGTCTCCCCATCCTGACTGTCCACCAGAAAATCTGAAGCTGTATCTCTAGAAAGCCCAGCAGGGAATATGCAAGGTGAGCCTGCCTCTCTAAGCTAAGGAGATCTCTTAAGTGTGGTACTTTGGATAGAAGTCAGACAGCATATCACAACTCTGTACTAGAATCACTCTGTTTCCTGAAATACTGATTGCAAGTATCAGTTAGGATAGAGCCCTTTATACATTTTTTTTCTGTTACAGAACTAAGAAAAATCAGCTAAAATCCAATGTGGCTATAGCAGGTTTTGTATTTATTATCTGAAGTGTCGTTGTATTTATCTTGCATAAATCACAGAAAAGCATGAGTTTAGCTAAGCATTTGACTTAAAACACTTTTAGGCATTGGGTTAAACTGTTCGTGTTACTCATCTTTTGTATCAGCAACCTTTTCTGCCTGTAAGAAACCTCTCTTGGTCTCTAGTGGCTATGACTATGTTGCTGTTCTGGTTTTGAGCATTAGCACAGCTTTTTAACAAATCTCTGCTTAGCCTCATAGATTCAATGTACAGAGGTGTGTTATGCTTGCAAACTAAGCTTTTTCCGTAGGAAAGCACCCAGAAGCTCTGCCCCAGTGCATTCTGACCCCTTATGGTGGCATAAAAACCCAAGCTAGTAATTAGTACTTTGAACAAATTTGAACAGGTGCAGTGGGAACATTTAGTCCGTGGGACCTGAAATAAAGTCCCCTGAAATGCATATAATACAACACCGCTTCAGCAGCTGCTGCTTTGATTTATTAATCTGCTTTTTTTTTGTGTGGAGTTACTTATAAGTGTCAACAGAACCTATGAGTTTTAAAAAGGATCAAATGACAAAACAAAATGAATGTTTCTTTGTCTTGCATAAGCTATTGTACTTAGAGCACCAGGACCTAGATGTACTTGGAAGCAGACTTAAGCAAGGTGCCAGCAACCAAACCTCATTATTTAAACACTGGCCTAGCAAGCTTCCAGGCTATAGGCAAAGAACATCACAGTGATTTTTAGGAAAATCATGCAAAACCTGATGGGCTCTGTTAGTTTTTTTACTTTAGCTGGGCAAAATACTGTTATTTCAAAACATTTTTCTGTTGAGTTTCAATGTTGTGCTAATCCAAAAGAGACACGGGAAAAAGTATTGCAGTTTATTGCTCTCTAGGAGTAAGGAAAGCCAGAACATTAGTCTAAGTCCTCTACAAATTAGCACTGCTATACTAAGGAGTTATTCTGAGAGTCAAACAGTCTTTTAGATTAGTGCACTTCTAATTAAAATCTCCAATTCACAACTTCTACTTCCAGCAATAAATTGATTTAGGATTTCCAAAGCAAGTTAGGCTCTTTGTCAAATGCCTGCATTCAGCAGCAGCTGTGATTCAATTCACGGGAAGGATTCGCCAGTGCCCCAGTGAATAAACCGAGAGCCACTGACACGTAGCAGTGCCAGAGGTGATTAACAGGCTACAAGAGAACTCACAGTCAGCCAGCAGCACTTGTTAAGGCTGTCCCATCACATCAGCCTTGAGAATAATCAGACCTTGGAAATAAATTACCAAGTAATCACGAGTTGTCCAGGGAGTGGTTTTGTTCAGGGGTTCCAGAACATGCTGGTTAAAATATTGGCATGTACTCAAAGCCAAGACAGTGTTTTTCTTCTGAAGAGTCCTAGGGCATGGCCACTGAAAGATATTTTCTGTGAGGTCAAAGAACATTGCTAAAATTCAGACTTCTTGCTTTTGGAAAAGTAGCTTGTCCAAAGTAAAAGTCTGTTTTTTAAAAAAAATCTTTCAAGACAGCTTTCCAAGACCTTAATCATCAGTCATAAAGCTAAACACTAAGCTCTGTTTTCTGCCTGGTGGTTTCGCTGGACTTTGTTTAGTCACATTAAGCTACGGTAGAGAAAAACAGAGAGCCCATTCTCATATTTTTCATGTTGCCTTCCCTGGTATCTTGGGTTTACTACAAGCAACGAGGACAATATTTTGGAAACCCTCTTTTCATATTCAGTCACAAAGAAAATGGTCAGTTTTGGTAATAATTTAATACTTTGAGAACCATATAAGTTTCTTACAGGCCATTCTTCTTAAGTACAAATGACAAACTAGCCAAATGACTGATCTTGAACTCTTAGACCAGGGTTTTCAGGAAAGATTACTTCCGTATGAATTGCAGCCAACTACGTGCTTTACAAACCGGTGTCCAGTATCTACCTTATAAGCAATATTTATGAAGAATAGAATAATGAAGAATTTAAAAAGCCACACCAGTGTGAGAAATAGCTGAAAAGAGACAGTTTAGCACCTTTCAAAACAGGCAAAGAGCAAATAAAACCTGAGTTCAGAGGTGTGAGAGGGGAGGCAGATCTCTTACCTGGATAGCTTTTTTGGCAGGAATGTTCAGCTCTGCTTTTGCACGTTGGAATGAATGAAAGTCTTCAGTCAGGCATTGTTCTATTTGCATAAAGGGTAATTATTAGCCAAATATTCCTCAAGGGAAGAATAGGCAGTTAGGGAATCTTGAGCTTCCTGCTTGGTAGTGTGCTGTCAGTTGTACTGCTCTGAAAACTTGGGTATATATATGCAGCACTCACTGAGGAGTTGAGTTTCAATAATGCGTAAGATTATTAATTAACTAACTAACGCTGATCCAAAAATTATGCTGAGTTCAGGCTAACACATCTCTGAACTTTGAAGCTTCTTCTCACCTGAGATTTGATCTGGTGTATGCATCCTCATACAGCATTAGCTTTGGATTTTACATATCCAGGCTGTAAGACTAGAACTGCAGTCTTGCCTGAGATCCGTGCTTTTTGCGGGCTGGAGCAAGGACTGTTCTGCTCGGTGCCTAGGATGGAACTGCTGGGGGTCAGAGTTCCATTCCTACACGTCAGCGCATTCAGATCACAAGATCTCTGTTGCTGCTGTGTAAACCGAAGACTGCAAAGTGTAGGCGGATCAGCAGGACGAAGACTGTCTGCTCGTTCTTTGTGGGGTGTGTAAGTGACCAAGTCACCTCTCGGTTACCTCAGCTCTTCGGATAGGTGCAGGCCTATCTAAACGGCAAATGATCCTGCGTCTCTTCCTCTCTACAGAGGTGATAGGTAGTGTTTAGTGGTTACTGAGCAGTAAGAATATCCAGTGTAGATTAACAGATGGGGCACAAGGCCAGGCCTCACAGGAACTGCATTCAGTTGGCCTACAAGCTAAAGGTTGAGGAGACGTGCATGTTTCTCTGCCAAGGAAGAACACAAACGTGCGTGCAGTAAGAATCTGAGGTGGGAGGTGCAAGGCCTGAAAACGGCTGTGTTACTGGATGAACAAACATAGCCATGGTTCCTTTATATGAGGGTGATAGACCACTGGAATAGGTTGCCCAGAGAGGTGGTGGAGGCTCCATCCCTGGAGACATTCAAGGTCAGACTCAGTGAGTCTCTGTGCAGCTTGACCTAGTTGGAGATGTCCCTGCTTATTGCGGAGGGTTGGACTAGATGACATTTAGAGGTCTGTTCCAACCCAAACATTCTATGATTCCATGATTCTTCTCTGCCAGCAGGAGTGCTTGCAGGATGGTACAGTGCACAAGCATGTCTGCAGAGGGACAGGTTCCATCATTGCCTTTTATCCCAGAAAAAAAAAAAAAAAGTTGTTTTCTGCTCTTTAAAAATAAAAATAAAACCTGAACATTGCTGCTCTTTAAAAATAAAAGTAAAACCTGAACATTATGGAAATGAAAAGTCAAAACACCAGTGTGAGGGTGTAGCAGAAAGGGAAGCACAAGCGATGGTAAACTAGTCCTGGATTCTTGAAACTATTGGCTTTTACTAAGAACTCAAGCTTGGTGACAGTAGTTGTGACATTGTAATCCCAAAAGCTACAGGTGGTCATTTAAGTCTTAGTAAAAGCTTCTTTCTTGCCCCATTCCTGTAGAAAGTCTTGTCAAGCATTCCTGACCCTTTGCAATTCCCAAGGTAGCTCTTAGAATAAAGCGGAAGCAGTCGTGTGCTTAACCTGCATGATGAATTTGCACACTAGTGGCAGTAGGGTAGTGTCTCATTGGTCTTGTGCCTCACAGAATGGAAAATGGCTTTATTGCTTCTGTTAGTTTCTTTCTGGGCCTGTGGTATTTCTTTCTTGAAGATAAAGTGACTTAACCTCAAATTTGCCCTTTCATACATTTTAGTACATAATTCTTATAACCAAGAGTCATCTTCTCTAGTGACCTCACATGGTACATGCCATCTGCTTCAGGACCAAAGTAAGCTTGCCTACGCTGTTCTCCTTTACGACATACTTCCAGTATTTGGAAACTTCTACTATTTACAATCCTGGAATTTGCAGAATAGTTGGATTTGCCCCACTTACAATTTTATTTAGAGAGACTTTGCATTCCCCTCCAACAGCACTTTTCCCAATGTCAGACTCCTAAGAATACTACAGGATGTTTAGGTTGTCACCTGACCCCTACCATACAGAACCGATCATGACTTTTGTTTTTCCTCAAGCTAGCCTAAAAAGAATACTTTCTCATATTTCAAAAAAAAAGGAGTTTCAAATTATTAGTCTAAAAGATGTGAACACTGTTTAGGCACAGCACCATTCAAGTGAGGCTAAGTATCTCTGGACTGGACAATGTGTGTATGTGGGGAAAGAAGTGACAAAATGAAGCAGTCTCTTACTCTGTCTCTAGCAGCTGTGAAATAATCTAGTTTTGAAGAAATTGTTGTTTGGCTTTACTGAACATACAGAAGTTACATACAGCAGAAGGTTCATCAGTTTTTTAATTATGGAAGTGCCAGTTCACACTCCATAGCATGAAGCCGTTCATCAAGATTTGAGTCCAACGATAATTCTGAGTGGGCGGCTCCTGACATCCTGTCTGAGCTGGACTGGCACTCACAAAGCAGGACTGAGTTTGAAAGGGCCTGCCTTTCCGTGCCAAATGCTCAACTGTGTGTTAAGAAACAGTTGTAATCCGCCAAAATAACTAAAAGACATGCTGCAATAAAACACCTGTCTTTAAGAACAGAAACTATATTTTTCAAAAAAAGGTGATCATTGACCAGTGAGTGAGAGTTTACGGATGATTTTCCTTTGTGTGACTTACTATTTATGCTTATGAAGAGATGCCTATAATTAACCGGATTCAGAACTGCAAAAGGTTAAAAGCAAAATCTACTTGAGGACTTTTATTGAAGAGATAAAATATATCTGACACTGTTGACACATTTACTTGGGAATTTCAGAACAATTCATGACATTACTACATTCAGTTCATATCTAAGTAACCTAATTATCCACTTAAATAATGCTAAATTAGTCATACAGGGAAGGTTTAATCATAGAATCATAGTTAAAAGTGTTTGTTTACGTGGCTACAATCAATGACATCAAATATTCAAAAGTACAAAGTGCAAACATAATAGCCTTGTTCTTCTGGGGAAGAGTTTGAAGTTCATAAATTCAGTGAATTACAAAAAATACTTAAGCTTAATGTCTGCATTATTTAAAATGCCATCAAGCCTCAGTTAGTCTACAGTTTACCTTTATACCATAGTGACCAGGTGATCTACCTAAAAAGCACACATTTGGTTGGTCTTTAATAGGAAATGTGGGAGCACTAAAATAAGCATCCACACTTTTAAGAACCTTTGTGTGCTACACCTAACATTCTTTCTCTACTTGTTGAAAGTGTCTAGTGCAGCTGAAAACTATTTCTATATGGGAGGGGAGAGACATTTTATTGATTAGCTTTTTTAAAACAATAAAATCTTTTGTTGTCCCTGCTGCAGGAGAAACTCTTCAGACCTGCAAAGTTCAGTGTAAATGTATACATTCAAAAGTGAGAAAGACCATCCTTTACAATGCATCCCTCCTGATTCCCACTACAGACTCAGTTGATAGCACTTACCAAAGGCACAAAGTAACTTCAGGAGTGCAACAATAGATTTCTTATCAGCACACGGTAGCACAGTTCCTCAGGAGCACAGCTTTCTGCAAGAGTAGATTAGAAATTCTGTGATGATACGGTTTGACTCTGGCCAATGATATTCCTCCAATGGTGTTTACAGTGAGATAACATAAATAAATAGTAGCACTGGAAAAAAATCTTTGCCCTATAGAGTGTAATCACAGGTAGAAGATAAGCCTAAAATCATTACATTACAGGAGTTGGTAATCTGCCTTCTTACTCATCCCTGCTATTCTAACAGAACCCATTGCACTACATGGAAATCAAACAGGATTGCAGTAATGACTTAGCTTTAACAGTTTCAGAGGTTTTGTAAACTTACTTCAGTTAGACAAAAAAATACTCTAAGACTGGGATTAGGATAGGCAATGTGTGGAACTATGCTTGCACAATGTTGATCTGTCCATGGTCATTAATGGAGTTGTGTTCTTTGGAGAAGGACTTTTATTAAAATACATTGTGGAGAGGGCTTGGTTAATAAATTTTGTGTCTAGGAAGTCTTTATATACTGCCATTGAATGTAATACGTCTAAGCTTGTCTTAAAAAAACCTGCCTGTTGTTTCATCCTTAAACAGCCAGAACTGTGGAACCAAAGCCTGCTCATTGATGGGTTTAGGATGAACTTTACTACTGATATTTGTAAATCTTAGAGGCAAATTTGCTGTAGCGAGGATAGTCGCTCAGGAATACTCAAGCTTCTTCACCCACCCCTTGCATTCAAGAGTGATCTTAACTGGATATTCAAGCTCAGTTTTCTTGCTGCATTGTGAAGTATATTTTCATGCCTCATAAGCACAGAATATAATGAACGTTTATACTGAAAATGGAGGTAGTTTTTTACATTAGTGGAGGTTGTTTGGAATGGGGGAAGAAAAGAAAAAAAGGGTTACACACGAATATGAAGACCATGGAGTAGCAGAGCTATCACTGCTATATTTAATAATACATCACTAACCTAAATTGTAATGACAAAACCAGGTTCAGAATAGAATTGTCAGCTCTCAGTTTGGAGAAAGGTGTAGGTTTGCATGTCATTGAAAACTGTCTATAGATGTAATTGGTTACTTTTACGTTCTTAGTTGTCAGAGGTTTTGCTACATTTTACGTTCAAAAGCCAGGAGCAGACACCGGGATGCCAGTTAGAGAGTTGCTCTTTCCAGATTGGGTTATAGTGCTCATTTGTCTGTTCTGAAGCGTTCAGAAACCACTCAGCACAAAAATCCTGCATGATTAAGAGCAAGACAGTGCATGACATATTCATTGTGCCTTTTCACCATCATAAGTTGTAAAATATCAGTAAATTAGGAAATTAACTCAATATATAATTTAGTGTAGACCTCTTCTATGTTTCACTTTGAAAATAAGTGATATATTCAGATTAGACAATTGCCTGTGGGCAAACAAGGGCTGATATAGAAAGACAGGCTTGAAAGTACATCTGCCATGCAAGTAGATCTAGCTGCAAATCTTCACACCTTCAGTATATAGCCCATGTTTTTCTTTTCTTAAATGGTTTGTGTGTTGTCCCATTACATGCTACTCAATAGAGATCCTACCAAGTGGAAACAAGTTTTGAGAGCTATAAGATGGAAAATGTTTTAAACCCCTGACAAAAGCCGCACACTCTGCATTAATGCAACGTTACAGCACGTGAGTGCAACCAATGAGCAACCTGAGTGATTGCAAGACATACAAAGCAGACCAAATGAAGCAGAACTGAGTGTGTTTCTTGTTGCGTGTTTGGCAACAGGGAGGGCTGTGGTATTACACAACAGTAAATAAGCTATGTCGTGTGCTACAGTTGGATTCACATACATTTGGACAATGTTTCCACATACAGCCAATAGGAAAGAGAACAGAGGGAGAATAAGCAGAAGATAAAGATGTGAAGTGAAGGAGTGATAATAACAGTATTGTGAAATGAAACCAGTAAGTCAAATATGTACTATGGAGACTCATGACGGAAGGTGCAGTATTAAGCTTGGTGCTTGAATTAGAATGCTGGATGCATACAGAGAACAGTTCTGCTGCCGCTGCTGGGAAAGAAAAGTTCAGTGACAGCTTTCCTGGGTGATGCCAAAAGGAGTTTTGTGCTTGAGGCAAGCTAGTTTTATCACTTGGTCATCATTCCTTTTCCTTATGCATCTGAAAACTCATCCTCTAATCTTCTGTATGGATTTAGTCTCCCTGCCCCCTCTTTCCACAACTTTTGCTTACAGGTGACGTTATTTGTAATTCTATCATCATGCACAGCACAAAACCACAGCAAACATTTTACTTGTAGCCATATGTTATGCAGGAGGAAAAGACCTCCACAGGTCAAACTCAGTCAGAAAGAAAGGTGTCCTCTAGCAGGCTGGCTCACATATGGTGACTGAGCCTACCTTTCTACCACTGACAGCCTTTAAATTTGTAGCGAAGAATCAATCAAAAAGCATTTTCTGCTACCATATTTGCCACCTTATTTGATTACTTTCCTTCCTAAATGAATGAAGACACACCAGGTCTCAACAAGGGATCACAACAAGATCTCACAACAATCTGAATAATCCATGCCTAGATGATCTGATTGGATATGTTTGCATATCTGGAGAGGCCAGATACTAAAACACCTTATGCTTTTGCCTAAATACTATGCTTTCATAGATTCCCCTTTTACATCCTGAATTTGTTTTAAAAGAGGGGAAGTGGGAGGGGGAAGGTGGACAACAGTGATTAACAATATTTTCCTAGCAAGCTAACTCACCTCGGCACAGGAAGCTGTTGATGCTTTGTCTGCCTCTCCCTCTCTTCCCCCCCCACACAGCACGCTCATTGCTGAAAGAAGGACTGAGTCTCTGCTCACAAAAGCAGCCTGAGTAAGAAGTGGAAAATCATAGGCTGTGATTAGCATCAGCTTGAAAGCATTCATTGTTTGCTTGCACTTCTGTGCATCTGAGTTTTAGCCAGATCACGAGAAGGATTTTGTGAGTTGCTTTGCAAGATAAATGTCGAATAATGCTGATTTCAAAGATGAAAGAAGCTAACTAAGATGCTGCATAAATCGAAGACAATTCTATTTTTAGATATTTAAAAAAAAATAAAAAGATTCAGCTGGATGCATGGTCTCCTGGTTGGCTTGTAGAAGAGGTAGTGGTTTCCAATAAATAAGAGGTGCTGTATTTTGCATTTTTTAAGCCAGTTTGTTCCCGAACCTCAAAGATTCGTACCCATCCTTCCTTCTGCGCATGTATCGTGCTGTCTGGTTGTGTGGATGGATTAACTGTGACAAGCTGTGACATCAGCAAGGGCTGGATGCTGCCTGGCTGTGAGGTTTTGCAATGAACCCTCCCATTATTGCTGGGCTGACTCATTCACGCTGTGAATGTAGGGTGAGTGAATTATGTGTAGTATGGACCCAGTGTGGACTGAAGTCTCTGGCGTTGTGCTTCTGTGCAGAAGCTGTGCCATAACTGTAAAGCAAGCAGATTTACAGTCCCTGCATACACACACGACACAGCTGAGAAGCAAATGCAGAGAAGTATTCATGCTAATAAATAAAGCCAGAAGTGATAAAATATGCTCATTCTTTAGCATAGAGGCAGTGGTTGTTGGCCTTGCCTTGAAAAAAGCCTCTAATTTAGGTTTGTGGTCTGCAAAGCATGTATGACAAGCACAGGCTGTTTTGCCTGGGGACTGCCAGGGAACACAGTGAAGAATCAGTGTTCATGAACCTGCAAAACATGAAGTGATTATGATTATTTTGGGATAGGGGGATTTCGTGGAAGGGAGCCAATTTACCATACCTGTAATGAAACAAACAGTGCTTTAGGACCTGCTTTTAAGTTCCAGAGGTTTTTAAAGTACTCAACAGAATAAGAATCTTATGTGGGTGATTGGTGGTTTTGGAGCTTTCAGGGTCTTTGTAATAGCCTGAACTTTAAACTGTCTTCATTTCGTTCCACATACCTGCAAAAGTAAGTAAAAAACAAGGAGCCAGAATCATTCTGTGTTGTAAGAGAGGCTTGGAGGGCAACAGGTTGCCCTTTTGGAAAAGATAAACCTGCTGACATGTCCTGTCAGGAGCTTTTGACCTTCATTTTGATGATGCTGTGCTCACAGGTATTGTGCTTCACGATCACTTCAACAGACTGCTCTCTTGGCTAAAGAATTCAGACAGTTACTTTTGAAGACAGTTACTTCTGCAGGATTTGGTAGCAGGAAGAGTTTGAACTGGCATAGTTTATCAGTCTTTGTTCCTACATCTTTCCAGTGAACGTCTTGGATTTGGACACTGAGCTCCTCTCCAGGTTAGACAGCCAGTTGTAGCTGTTCTGGAGTTTTATGATCTCTAAAATGGCATCACATATTCTAGACAGGCAATGAGGAATTCCTTGGGACACTGTATCTAAGGATGCTCCTGACAGTAGTCACCTACTGCAACAGCTGTTTACTCTTGATTTATTCTTGAGAGGAGGAATTTAGTGACCATGCATATTTACACTCATCAGAACAGCAGTGACGGCATTACCACTGGTCCACGTCCTGGCACTGTGTTCCAGGCAGTGTATACTTGCAGGAACTGGCTTACAAGGCTGGACCCAGGTGACCTACCACACATCTAAGGATCTGTGTCAGATGGATAGTGCTATGTAATATGATCGTTATCTCAGCAGACACAATAGCAGGGTAGTGTCTTTGGCTGTGCTTCCACTTCTCTCTAAGACGGACACAGAAAAACTCCCATGGAGGAGGGTCTTTTTTAGCTGGTGCTCTGATGCAGTGCACATTTTAAGTCTGAGATTAGCCAATGCCCTGCTAAAAATTTTGTTTACACTTAAGGTGTCATTTGCACCTCTCCTCTGCCAACACCTTGGGCCAGTTTTCCATCCCTGTTTCCAGTTTGCATTTGCCACTAGGTGAGCAGTCTCTCCCAGCAGCAGCTCCCAGTGAGGAAGTCATTGGTCTCTGCTGCTTTGGGATTGATGTTAGCCAGCCACTGTGGCTAGTCTACCAAAAGAAGGACTCTTCTCAGACACTGGTAGAAGCAAGCCAGAGTATGTTAGCTTCTGATGTGCGTGGTAACTGTTCCCATGAGAAATGCAAAATGAGGCCACACCAGCTGGGTAAGAATGTCAGCATGAGAAAAGCACTACTCCAGTATATAGATATTTTCCAATCATAGAAATCCTAGGCCAGAGAAAGCTCTTCAATATAATAGCTCTGTAGATGGTTACCCTACATGTTACCTGCTACCATTGAGTTCCTGAACAGGCTGTGACCTAGTGCCAGGGTCAGCCACAATGTGTGCTGTGCCAGGAAATTTTGTTCTATACCTTACTATAAAGTTTGATAAAGTTAGCTTGACGTGGAGATTCAGTACTTGACTGAAGACTACGTGGAACGGGAACACTCCCTGCCCATGTTTTTCTTGTTCTCTTCTCTGCAGATAAGATACTTGGTCCAATGTGAGTGTGCACAGTTGCTTTCCAGGACCTGCAACTATATTGCTGGGCAGGATCCACCCAGTACAGAGGAGGAGCAGCAGGTGCTGGGTGCAGGAGGAAAGCTGTAGCTGTAGGCTAAGGAGCAGTATCGACACCTGGGTTACGTGGAGTGGGTCTGGCTGTGATGAAGGGTGCTGACACCCAAAGCTAGCTTACCCCTGCCTTCCCAACAGATTAAGTTTGTGAATGGGACTAGGCTGAACGTGGCATGGATAAGAAGCGCAACGAGATATCTTACACCACTTTGGCGAACTGTCCAGTAGCTGCTGATGCACCTGAAAATAATTTCACTCCGTACTGGAAAAAGCTTGCTCCAGTAAAGGAAGGCAGTGGACAGCTGTTAGCATAGGCCTGTATTCTTTTCCTTAGCAAAGGATGGCCCACAGAGAAGCTTTTCCAAGGAAGAGAACAACAAGATTTTGTGACAGCCAGTGGACTCCCCTCCATACTCATCCCCTGCTCTTCATGTTCACAGCACAGTTGTTGCTTTTAAGAGGCAGCACATACAAATGTGACCGGAACCATTCCATGGTTTAGATGGGAGCTCAGCACCATGTGGCTGCTCGCTCTCTGTCCCCCACCCCCCCTGAATGGGAAGGAGGGAGAAAAATAGAAAAACCTGTGGGTTGAGATAAGGAGAATTTAATACAATACCACAACAGGAGAAGTAACAACAACAGTAACAGTAATGAAACAATACACAAAATGAGCGATACAGAACTAACAGGGCAAATGGGGCTGCCTCAGCCTATCTGACTGCCCACCAGCCCCCCAAAGCTCCCCCTGCCCACCCGGGTCCTCCACCCTTATAGACTGGATGTATCAAATAGCCCATTGGCTGGGTCCATTGTCTGTCCTGGCTGTGGCCCCCTCCCAGCTCCTGGTGAAAATTAACCCTATCGTAGATGAACCCAGGACAAACGGAGACCATAACAAAAACTGGAAGGACACCTCACCAGTAGGCAGCAGTCTGTGGAATATAGCAGCCTCAGGCCTAGGTCTGGTAAGGACATTGGTGCCAGGATCCCCATGAAATGCACTTTAGTGTAGTTGCTTGTTATGACTGAAGATGATGAAGGCCTTATCTGGCATGTGTCTCAGAAAAAGCCCATTTGAGGAACATTTGAAAGCCAAGCACAAACAGGACAGTGATCATTGCTCCACATTAGAAATATCCAACAGCAAACTATGAACAGTCCCAGTTTGTCAAGCACTCGAAAGAAATGCAAGGAGATAGCCTTCTGCGTGTTCCTAAGTGAGGACAGTGGTGTCTGGAAACCATGACTTATGGGCAGAGAGGTCAGAAGGGGAGCAGGCAAAAAAAACCTGGAAGACTAAAAGCTTGCTCCCATGGGCCCAGTCATAGGTAGGTGCTGCTGGATCCTAGGTCAGATGTACAAATCTGTTTTGAATAACTTTGAAAATGTCAGGTGAATTTATCCTGGGTCAGGGATTTACCTTGTCACGTGCCTGTAACAGTTTTGATCTGCTCTTCAGTGTTTTCTAAAATTTTATCACTCCTGGTAACAGCCTGACAGCTGAGACAATCTTCCCCATGAAGAATGTCTGTGAATAGTACCAGCCTGTGAGGTTCCTGCTGTGCCTCACATACAGCAGTTGGCATGGCTTCCAGGCAGCATGCAACCATGCAACCAAAATTCTAGGGATCCGATATAGGCTATAAAAAAAAGCATCAATTTCACATAAGAAAAGTAGTATGGTTAAATATAAGATCAACACCTGAGAAAGCTGAGCAATCCTATCAGTACTGTGTAGACCTTCACTGAAGTTGGGAAGACATTAGTTCCTTTGCTGCAACCTAAATGACACTACTAAGTTTTTACAAGACAGTACAGTTAATCATTCTTATGCTCCCTGACTGTAAGTGTGCAAATGTAAGCAAATATTTCAATAGAACACAGGGTACAACTGGAAATAGTTAATGGATCTAAGGGATCGGAGCTACCTTTTGCAACAAAATATTTGTCTTTGAACTTTGGAATAGGACTGTCAGACTTTTTTTTAACCTCTGTCTCGGCCAAAAAGAACCCTAGTTCCAAATGGCCATTCTTTAGTTCGACAGTACCTTCTAAAATGCTCTTTTAAAATTTAGATGCTGAAGTAAATAAATACCTTTCTGCTCTTTGCTACTTTAACAGCTGTACCTTTTGACTCTTGCAGGAGTGGCAAACCTATCAGGGACTGCAGGCAGGACAATTTCTGTCATGGTGATAGGGCATACTTTACCAGAGAGAAGCCAGCTCCAGGTGAAAGAAGTGTGACCATGCTGGGGCTAAGACTGTGCTTGATTACATCACAGGTGTATACAGTGGGTATGGCTTATATTACACTTGTTTTGCCGGTCCTGTTTTCCTCTCCTAGTTCATAGTCAAAGGTGCTGATAGCACTTTTTCCTCTTAAGGTTGCACAGTTCCTTCCTTTATTCACTGGGCTGTTCTGTCAGCCCCTCTTAACTCTCAGAGAGCTTCAACACTGCTATTACAAGTTCTTCACTGAAAACTTCCCTTGGCAAGAAAGCACAAAAGAAGAACCTTGATCTGAGAGGCTTAGAAATGCGCAGGAAGGCACAGAAAGAAACAACCTGTGAATGTCAGCACAGAGCCCAGCAGTGATTTAACAGATGGACTGACTACACCATTCTCACTTTTTGTTCTGTGTCCCCAGCATGCCTTGCTAGCACTGATCAGTTACAAGAACTGTAAGTGATTTGTATCTCACCCTTCCACCTTACCTGGAACCTTGCATCTGCAGTTTGTTTGTACACCTTTCCACCCAGGCAGAGGCAAAATGCTAAGGAAAGAGTAGGGAAGACAGCAGGGCAGAGCTAAGGTTGCACTGTACCAGAGAAATTAGGTGTAGTGCTCTGGCAAGGCCTCAGAAGTCAGCTTTGAGAGGCACTGGCAGGACCCTGATCAGTCCTCCTGTAAAACCAGGGCTGGACTTGTCTCAGGGGTGCTTACAAAGGCTTTTGCTCAGGGCATACTGAGTTCAGAATTTGGGCACCAGGCCAAGGCTGTGGCTTGGGCTAAGTGGCAGTAAGTCACACTACAAGAATTTCATAAAAGAAGTTAATTTTTAATTCCTGTTTGGCACTTCATACTGGCAAAACCTCTCCCTCCCTGTCAGATTTCAGTTAAATCAAGCCACAAGTTTAAAAGTTATGGGAAATCATACACTGACCGACATATTACATTGTATTTGTTTTCACTGGATACCAGGCAAGAAAAGCCTTTCAGGAATTTAAAGCACATCCTCAAATGCATCATGAATTAATTGCAAATGCCAGTTTTCATCCTCTGGGTAAAACAACTCCACTGTTCCCATGCAGGTGCATGCCCAAGTTTTACAGCCTGTGCTCCTGCAAGATTTATGGGCACAAAGGGATGCATCATGGGTCTACTTTGAATTTTAAACACGTATTCAGAGCTGTGTAAAAGGTTTTCAGCCTGAGATCCTGGGAGCACAGCAGATACAGTAAACAAATGTTAACAATGATGTAAAAATTGCAGACAGTGTGTGCATAAATTAATAGTTCTTTGAAAGATACAAAGTTATGTCTCAGCTGGACCTAAACCCATAAGAAGTGCTACTAAGAAAGTTTTATTACATATTGCAGATTAAGAGAGCTTGGAGAAAGACTGCATATGAGACAAGCTGGAAACCAGCTGGCCTCGCAGTAGGCCACCAAATGGAAACTGAAAAAACACCTTAGCCAAAAAGTGTCTAGGTAAATTTCACTTCAGCAAAGAGTTAGACATTTTTATATTAAAAATACATATTTTTATATTAAAACCTCAAAATCCAGCAAGCAGGTTCATTATATTTCTTCTGTTGCTGATGAAGTAGGAGAAGAGTGTGGACTGGACAAGAAACATGACTTGCTTATGGTGAACACTCATTACTTTAGAGGAAGGAAGTTGGGTGTACAGTTCCAGGAACCCTAGTTACATGTAGACTTTGAGAGCCAAAAGAAGGCAGCCACCTGAGCCATTATCTGCAAGTAAGTGCAGCCTTTTTTATAACATTTACATTTGTACTTCTTATAACTTGTGTTCTTCAGAGTGATGAATGGGAAACTTCACTATGATTTTACGGCCTTGGATAACCTTATGGATCGCCTGTGGGAAAATAAGCTAATTCCAGGTAAGAGCAGCTCCCTACGTCCACAGTTTGCTACATCTGTTTGCCCGTGTTGTGCAGGCATCAGAATATTCACAGAGAGCTTTGCCAAAGCTGCTTTTGATAAAAATTCATTCTTTTCCTACTTAACCTTTACCTCACATCCATGCAAATGTAAACAATGTGAGCAAAACACTGTTGCAGCAATTAAGACAACACAAACGGTTTTACATTGCTTTCAACAACAGTTTGAGATGTATGAATTGGGAAATGAGATCTCTTGAAGAGGAGAAGGCTTTGTACCCATTAAGATGTACCTCAAACATCCAGAGAAGCAGTTTCTCGAGGCATAGCTTCCCTTGAATTTCTGCCAACATCCACTGTTTAAAGTTCCCTCTGAAGCCTAAATTTATGATGGTAAGTATTAGTATTGATGATTGTAGTCACTGACAAGTAACAAGTAGAGCAACCTCAAATCTGAAATATTCTTGGGGAGGACATGTAGAAACAGGAAAGAAAGCCCATTTAGTGATTCTTTTTCGTTAATAAGTTTGTTTCAGATAATGCAGTTACCCCTTGGTTAATCAAAAGGACATAGCTTTCACAAAAAAAAGGACAACTAATCTTTTGTGTCTTTTTTTAGGATTTGAACTGATGGGGAATCCATCGGGATATTTTTTTGATTTTGAGGACAAAGAGCAGGTAGTAAGATGGAGAAACTTAGTTACACTTCTGGCCAGCAGATACATAGGTAAGTTCAAAAAATAGAAAAAGAGAAAAAAAGAGCCCTGTTGTTTATTCTGTTGTGGTTCTTTCTATCTACCTCAAAAAGTTTTATGTATTGTTATCAATTTCAAGACCCTGGATTTCATCACAGAACATGAAAAAATCCATGCCAGAACAGACAGTGAGGTAGCAGCCAGTTTTTGGCTGATGTCCATGACCAACATCCTGAGTGAGTAGTGTGTTCTGGGTAGCACGTTTAGCCTGCCTCTGAGGACTGACTTCTAACTTTGTTAAGTTACTGTGGTTGTTAACCACCATCTTGCACTAGGACCTTATAGCCTGAATACTTCCCACTCAACAGCTTCAAATACCTCTAATGAGACAGAAGCCCTAACCTGAGTTAAGTCTAGGTGAGTTCCCTAATCAGAAAGCTGTAATTCACATCACCTCCCTCTCACCTTTCAACTTTTTCAAATATTGCTGCATAGAAAATAAGATATCAGTTTGCAACTACCTAAAATCACATTTCCCTCATGATTAAAAATAGGTAATATTTGTGCCCTGTTGTAGCTCTGGGTGCTGAACCTCGTCTGCATCCCCAGTTGATAGGATTGGCTGGCTCAGTGACTAATGATAAGATTATCTGAATATCCAGCTCACTGATAAATGGGACCTTTCCTACAGGCAGGTATGGGCTGGAGCATGTTGCTAAATGGAATTTTGAAACATGGAATGAACCAGACCACCATGACTTTGACAATGTGTCCATGACAGTGAAAGGTAAGCATGTTTTGGAGCACTCACTAGGGTAGTAAAGTGAGACAGGTGTGGGCAGTGGGTGGAGACAGTGCTGACAGTGAGAAAGGAGAGATGCTGGCAAAGAAAAAAGGTAGATAAGGGAGACAGGGAATGTGGAAGGTATTCCAGTCTGTTTTCCTAAGGTCGTGTTACTCACTACACTTTGTTCCCTACTTGGACATCAGTATAAATGCAGGGATAGCAGAGCAGGAGAAGCAGTGCCATAGTTACACGAAGAAGACACGGTTCGTTATTTGGATGTAAAGTTACTGGGGTAAGGTGGTAAGCAGTGCAATAAGAGAAAAACTAATCATTGACAGGTGTGTGGTTTGGGATCCTGTCCTCACAAGACCCTTGGAAGAACCTTGTGAGTGCAGCTGAGATTTTGATGTCTTCTCATGGTGTCAGTGCATAGGAAAGAGTAGCCCCAGCGTGTGAGGTTCTGCTAGTAAATGCAGTAATGGAGATCTAACGCATCCTTGTAGTTCTAGGTCCAATTTCTAGTTTGAGTTTTTATCTTTGATACATGAATCTGCTTGGACTTCAGGTTTTCTCAACTACTATGACGCTTGCTCAGAAGGATTAAAAGCAGCCAGTCCTCTACTAAAATTTGGAGGGCCTGGAGATTCCTTCCACCCGTTACCTAAGTCACCTATATGCTGGAGTCTTCTGTGTCATTGCTCCAATGGAACCAACTTCTTCACAGGGGAGACTGGTGTAAGGCTGGACTACATCTCTCTCCATAAGAAGGTCAGTCCAAGATTTCAGTTTAAGGCTATTTAAGTTACATTTTATTCTGATTTTTGAAGTTGGTTTCCAGATGAGTGTCCAGCCTATAACAGGAAGCATGGCTACCTATTGTAATGAAACTTCAAAGATGTTCAGTTGCAAGACTTCAACTCAAGGCAAATTTGCCTTTGCCTAAGTCCTAGGAGGAAACAACTCTTCTGCCTCTTTTCCATTTTATGTTCTAGGAGGAGCTCATGCAAACAGCACATGGATTAGGTAACAATACTGATACTGTCTGGCTTACAGCTGCTCCAGGGACTCCAGGAATAGGTTTTTGGAATATCATTGTCTGTATGTTTTTTCTGTATGCTATGCCTGTGTATTTACTACTGTTTGCTCACTTTCACTAAGCAGGTATGAAATACTCTTGCAGGGAGGTGGGAGTTCTCTCTACATCTTGCAACAAGAAGTAGAAGCAGTTGAACAAATTCATAAGCTGTTTCCAAATTTTGCCTCTGTTGCCATATACAACGATGAAGGAGATCCAATGGTTGGATGGTCCACTCCACAGCTGTGGCGAGCTGATGTGACCTATGCAGCTATGGTTGTAAAGGTAACTCAGTTAATTGACAGTCTTGACAGTATGGTCTCCTTAAGTGTTAAGGCAGTTGCAAAAGTAGACTTACAGTTAATTTTTAAACGGAGTAATAGATGCAACAAAAGGAAAGCTCCCTGTTGATGCAGCTGTTTTTTCCCTGAACAGTCTGGTTTCAGTAGCTTATTAGTTTGTATTAGATTTCTTCATCTTCCCTTCAAAAAAAAAAGCAACTGAGAACTAGTTGTGCTCTAGTTGTGTCTCCATATGTTGGAGAAAGTGTCATATATTGTATATAGACCCCTGGTTAGATCAGTTTGAAATGACTCTACCCATACATCCTCTCTCCACGTCATCTCACTACTGCTCTCTCCTCATTTATATGATACATTATTTCCCACCTCCTTCCTGAGTTTGTCTTTTCAGGACACATCAGGTATAATTAAAGTCCCTTAATTGCTCAGCATAAGCCCATTGTTTGATTTTGGATAATGGCTATACACATGGCCTTATTAATTACTGCTGGTAATTACCGTTGTTGATCAGAAAAGCAGAAGGGAATTCTCAGCATTCCTACCCCTGCAGGAATGGAATCCCGGCCCCAGAGCAAGCTCAGCTCTTGCCTCTGCATAGCAATAGTTCCCACTGCAGGCCTGTTGCTTTGTGAGCCACTACCTTATGCAGCATCCAGAATCCAAGCACTCCCGTGCAAAGTAGTGATTGCCAAACCTGGGAGCATGTATGTCACCCAGAAACAAGACATATCTTACCAGCTACGACTGTGGAGACAAAGGCTCATGGCTCTCCCATGCTGCATATAGAAGCAGGCCTCTCTAAAGCAACAAATCACTGATGGCAGTGCAAGGAGTCTATGAGAGCAAGCTATAGTTTTCATAACAACGTGATATCTAGGGAGAAAAAAAGACACATCCAAGAGAAAACTGGCACCTGAGTGTATGGGAGATGGAGCCCTGTGTTCCTTCAGGGATATAATTATGACACCTTTCCAGCTGTCAGCCTTATGAAGTTGTGTTTTATTCTAATACTTAGGCACAGTCTGGTGAACAGAGCTTGGGACCTCTGACATGGTGCAGGAAAATAGCACAGCAACCAGTGAAGTACCATGTTAGCGGGTAAAGTGACTCACTGTGGAAGCAGAACCCACGACCAGCTTCCAGACACTTGTATAATGGGTACAAAGTAACTCCAGAATTGGAGAACCGTTTGATTTTAATTCAGATGGTAAATCCAGGTTACTAATTTAATATTCAAGACAGAGGAGTGTCTTTTGTAGTGCGGTAGCCAAGGAAAAATATTCATCATTTATGCAGTGTACTAGTGATAGTTATTTCAGAGACTTTGCTGGCAAAACTCTAGTGATTAATGTATCACCTAAAGAATAGCTTCTCCAAGAGTTGTGAGGAGCAGTTTCTTCAAACTTTTCTAAGTAGTGGAGTGACAGCTGTTTTCAATATGCTATAAAGATTTTTTTAAAAATACAGACATATTTGTTAGATTTTCTCCAGGGTGAAGTTCCAACTTCTCTCTGACTTTGCAGGTAATCATCCAGCATCAAAACCTGCTCATTTCCAAAGCCAGCAACACCATCAACTACACACTGCTGAGTAATGACAATGCCTTCCTGAGCTACTACCCCCATTACTTCACACAGCGGACTCTGACGGCACGTTTCCAGATGAACAACACCAAGCCACCACATGTCCAGATGGTGCGGAAGCCAGTGTTGACTGTCATGGGCTTGCTGGCACTGCTAGGTACAGTAGCCACTGATTAAAGAGCACAGCAATAACTTCTACCTAGAAGCTTCCTGCCTAAGCGAGATTATTCTAGCTGTTTCACTGTTGGTAAATGCAGCATTTCTCCTACCATCTGTTTACCAGCTGTGTTAAGAAAATGAAGCTTCATTTCCTCTGAGAAACTAATAGCCCAGGAGATGTTATTGACAGTCTGTTTTCCATTTGTTTTATTTTATTTTGTTTATACCTTCTGTGTGACAACCACTCTTTTTGGTTGACTGGTACTTCCCTCTTGTGCCATCACATTAGCTCCCAAATGCTTTTTAGAGAAAAGCATTTGGTGGAACAGGTGGAAAACCCATGCAGCATACTAAAGGAAGGTCCTAATTCACTGTTACTTGCTTAGATGTTGCTAGCTGAACTGCTAAGGATAAAAACTTCTGTAGTGTGTGCATGCTTTGCTGTTGTAAAATAAGCCTGACTGAATGCTGTGTCTGGTAAAACAAGCTAGAGCATAGCTCAACCTGTAGATCCCCATGTTTTGGCCCTTCCTGTGTGAGAAGCTGACAGAAGACTGAATAGCAATGATGCTTACAGAATTGTCACATTTCCTTAAGGAGAAAACCAGATTTTTGCAGAAGTGAACAGCAATGAAGGTGAAAGCACTCCAAACAGCACAATTGGTGTTCTGGCGTCTGTGCACACCCCAAGTGAGATGCAGCCCTCAGACAGCTGGCAAGCCACTCTACTGATGTATTCAAGCGAGGATAACAGGACTTCCTCCAACATCAGCACGGTCACAGTGAATGCCACCCACTTCCCCAAACTTAGAGGTAAACAACCATCATGTAGGCAGCTCACATAATTGATCTTCAGGATAAAACATCTGCTGAAACACTTCTGCTGAGTTGCCTTTCTTTGCAAGAGTGAGTTCCATTTGCTGACTTTCTCCTTTTTTGGGCACTCCCAGATTTCCTGAGATATGATGGTGCTCTTCTAGGAAAGACTCTTTCCTAATGCTTGCACTTTGACCCTACCTTTAAGGGTAGCTGCAAGTGCTACCTTTCTGGAAAACTATTAATCTCAGTGTCCTTGGCTGGATATTGCCAGGCAACAGTTCCCTTACTGGGATTACTGCAAGATGGCCAACATGACCACATGATTACATAGTTGATGGCAATTGTCCAACAAATGTGTGTGGCACCTGTGCAAAAAACGAGAGGGTTTCAATTCTGGTTATGGAAGTGATAGCTTGAAATTAAGACTTGGCAAATATAAATTATAGAGCCCTGTAAGAGTGCTAGCCTCGTGACTTTCCAGTGAAAGCCAGGCTCCCAGGTGCCAAAACCACTTTTGAGAGGAAAGACTTAAACACCTTCTGACAAATTTATTCTTAATCTTTATATGAAAGTAAAGAGTTTACTGTCTTTCATTTGTGTTCTTAAAGAGCTGGTGTACGTGACCTATTACTTGGATAATAACCAAACCAATCCCTACCTGAAGTGGAGAATGCTAGGAAGCCCTGACTTTCCTTCCCCAGAACAGTTCCAGCAAATACGGGATGCTGAGGTATGACTGTGAGTTTGCTTGAAGTGTTGTATGGGTACAGTGCTTATGAACTGGTTAAGTCAAAGTTTCCTTAGCCCACAGTCACATGCGTCTTGTGTACATACAAAAATACACCTGCAGTCATGAAGAGAAATGTTAGTTGATAGGCAACTGGTACCTTTGTATTTATGTTTTACAAGAGACTAAAAGTAGATGACCAGCTTCTTTGCTATTGGCCTACCCCTTACTAAGGAGGCAGAGTTGTTCCACAGCAAGTTCCACCTTCTCTCTGAAACTTCCCTGAGCTTTGAGACCCTGTTGCCCCAAATGGGTCACATGACCCTGTGTACATTACAGAAGGGCCAAATTGCTGCATTAGGGAGTTGAGATGAACGCCCTCTCAATAGAAAACAAACAGCTCCCTGAGGCGGAAACTACCCAGTGCAAATTCAGAAGACACTTGGCATCTCTCAGGGGCTCACAGGGAGGCCTGCTGTTTCCCCTCATCCTCACCCCTTCTGAATGCATCCTAGAGGGGACTGAGGAGTAACTCCTCTCTGAGGTCTCCTTTCCTCCCTTCTGAGAAAAGCCAAGCGCAGAGTAATACACTTGAGAATACAGCAGCCTCTCACTTTAGCTCCCTCTGCCATAGTTTCTCCCCCTGCCATAGTTTCCCGACACAGTCAAACCCATGGTTTAAGATTAAGGGGGCCACCTTTATTCCCTCCATGGCCCATAGACAGTAATTGCCTTCTGACTTTGGTGTACAGTACTGTGTCTTCTTTTCCCAGTCACCATAACCCACTATTGCTAAGGCACTTGGGCTGCTGTAGGAGCCGTTGGATCTTCCTTAAGGAGGGCAACAGCAAGGGTTTAGATGCCTTTGACCATCACATGAAAACATCCTCAGAAAGCAGTCAAGTGTCTGCTCTATCTAGCAATAGCTCTCCCTGAACACTGGGAATGCATACCTAAGAGACAGGGTTGTGGTTTGTAAAGACCACTAGCCTGAAAGCCATCCGTGGGAGTATACTGGAAGTGGCAGATTGTGTCTAAAGGCCATTTGTGGTCAACCCAGTCTGTAAGATGGACAAACCCCTGTTTCCTGAAGAACTGGCAAACAGGCAAGGTAGAAAATTCTCCCAGCTTGAAAAATTTTGATCGCTGTAAGCCACTTTTCAGCACCAACTCTATGGGAAATGTACAGTCCCTAAACAAATACAAGTCACTTTACACTGACCTAACAGTTGGCTGTAATGCTGTAATGAAAGATTATTCACAACACTTCTCTTTGGCTCCACAGGACCCAGTGGCAACAGGCCCATTCCCACTTCCTGAAGGTGGCATCCTGACTCTGAAACAAGACTTCCCTGTTCCCTCAGTCTTTCTTATCCACATCTGTGCAAGACCCAGATCTGTTCCTGATCAAGTATGTATTGTATTCTACTGTCAAACTCACCAGATTAGAAACTGCTTCCTACTTTAAGTCTAACTAAGAAGAGCTGGACTGGCATTTGGGCCTATTACTTGTTAAAAGTATTGTGTAAGACAGTAAATAATTCTTCTCTCCTTTAATGAGAAAGCTGTCCAAGGCATTATTGAAGATAAAGCATTCCACAGCAAGTAATAGGAGCCATCACTAAGCTAAATACAAGTATATCCATGGTGGGAAAATAAAAATGCAGTACTGCAAAGTGCAGCAACTTTTTTAAAATCACATCGTGCTACCAGGCTTGACAAAAGCTCTTCAGTTAATGAATGATAGCTAAAAATTAAATGGAAACATGGCTGTCATATATTAGACCTCTATGGTTGCTCATTCAGTACCACCTGTGTTTATAGTGGTGCCCAGAGCTTTGAAACCTATGGAGACAGAGGCTACAAAGCTGGAGAGCCAGGAATTTTTTTTTCTCCTGGTCTCAATGGAAAGAATCAAAGCAAGTAGTTAGTAAGGAAGGATGAAGACAGAAATCTGACCTGGTGGCTTGGTTTGTACAGTTTTCTTACATGGGCTTGTGTTTTTGGATAGGTGACTGGTGTTCGTTTGATCCCTCTCACAAAGGGGCAGGTCATTGTGTTGTGGGACGATGGCTGCATAAATTCAAAGTAAGTAGCTTTTAAAATAAATTGGATCTGGCCGAGTTACCATTACTCCCTAAGTTGCCACCAGTCCTACAAAGGGAAATGAGTTCACAAATTAGTGACTACTTGTCCCTTGAGAGATGCCATAGTGAATCTGACAAAGTGAACTGTATGACCTACCTGCAGTAACTATGGAGAACAACCCTGACTCATTTGTGGTCTGAGGAAGGGAATCTGCCTGTTCTCACCAGCATACAATGGCATTTTTGAGGGACTTGCCTTCAGTGTAGCAGACAGGAATATCCATGGTAAAAGTTAAACGGGTAGCAGGTTCCTAGGTAGGGTCTTGCACATCCTTGTAAGGAACGTGAGCTGGAAGAGAAGAGCTTCAGTTTCTCGCTCCAGCAAGCTGTACTAAACTGGACATCCTCTGTAGATGAACTGTCAGAGGCAATTGAGTTCACATCCAGACTCCTTCAGGAAACACTGACTTAGCTCCTTTTCAAGCCAGTCTCCCTGGGCTCTTCAGCTTTGATTACCTTGGTTTGGGAGTAAAAGATGCTTAACAGTTGTGATGCTGAAAGTACCCAATCCAGCAAGTCAGTTTGGGTGTTATTCTGTGGGCTGTTGGAGCCATGTTTTTTCCTAATACTGGCATTTCGTGCTGTCCCACATTTGGTAGGAATGAGTCAACCAAATATTCGCTGTATTTTGGCTTTGTTGAAATGGCCCTGAGATTAGGATTTGATTGCTCACCATATTATCAGTTCTATTTACTGAGCTGTCTACTTTTCTCTTCTAGATGTATAAAGACATTTGAAGTGGAGTTCTCACCAGATGGCAAAGCATACCAGCGAATTAATCCCAAAGACACAATATTCACTCTCTGGGTCTACAGTCCAGGTAAGGCAAAAATACTCGTATTATGTAATCTGTCGTGTTAATACTGCCACTCATGAGTGTGTGAAACATCCTTTAGTAACTTCTGAAGGTAGGTAGCTTGCTAGTGCCATGTACTCCTATCACAAATAAGACCTCATTCCTTCCTTTGGAACCACATTCTTAGCAAGGCCTTGTTCTCAAGGACAAGCACTAATTCACAAATAGTCATGAGGACATTATTAATAGTATCACTATCAGTACCATTCCTCATCACAGAAACTAAAGTCACCCAGCTGCAAGCCTGGCACATCCCCTGAGAGGCATAGCAGTACTTTTATCTCTACTTGTAGCTTGTGAAGCATGCAAAAATGAGAGGGAAAAAAATTGCTCCACGTGACCAGAGCTGGATGTGCTTGTGGTCGTAGACTCACAGCAAGGCAAGTCTGAGGTTTGGGCTCAGTTCCACAGGTATTGGCTGTGCCTTTGCCTTAATTTTTACAGTGCTCTTGGGATACAGCAGTAGGAGCAAACCACCTTGGTAACACTTGGTGACACACTTGTTTTGTACCACTGAGTCTCAAGGTGTTAGACTACCTAAGGATATGGCAACAACACACAAGCAAGTGGGAGGTCATGTCCACCTCTCCTGGACAGCCTGGCTGTTTTGCATTTACTGTGCTCCAGGGGAAGGTCACAGTTCTGCTCTCATCATGATCACCCATCCCTTTTCCCGTACCTTTTTATGGCTTGGCAATCTTAAGCTAATGAGGTGGTCCCTTGTAAGAGAAGAGGTCCTCCTGTAGGTCAGTTTGTCCTGGCTGTCTGAACACGTAGCCATGGGGAGACCCCTCTCTTTGCTGTTTCCTAGAGCTTTCTTTTTAGCCCTGACTAGCTGCCAAGTTTTAGATATTTGATAGTAGAGGGCAGCAAAGTGCATCTTTGGCAACATGGAACACTTCTCCCAGGGGGTGTGGTCGTTTCTCCACAAGTAAAGCCTAGATGTAATAGAAACATACCTAGATGAAAAATGCTACAAGAAGGTAGTGATGTTTCCTTTGTGTTTTTTTTTTTTGTTTTTTTTTTTGTTTTTTTTTTTAACTAAATGTGGTCTAATCCACAAGGTGACTCTCCAACAAATGTTACTAATAAACACTGAATAGAGCTGTGTGAAACACAGACAGACCTTGCCTCAAAATGATGCTAATAAAAAAGCAATTCTGAGAGGTTTTTGCCAGAAACACAAGCTCATCTTATCCTGAGAAAGCCCACACCTTAGCAGCAGCCTAATAAAGCTCAGAGCCGTTACTGCAGTGTAACAGCTACACAGGTAAGCAAAGACCCTAAATCACAGCTAAAGCAAAGCTCTGATATTAGGTTTCATTGTCATCTAGTGTTGCACATCTGGGGAACCTACCAGATGTAATTGTTTGTTTCAAAACCAAAAAAAAAAAAAAAGACTGCTTGAAAAACTCTCACATCTCAGCAGCCTTTATTGCTAGGTACAGCCTTCTCAGTCATTGTTTCTAGCATTTAGGGAAAAAAAAATACTAAAGCACAGGTAAAAATCAAGTAAATAGATAAGAAAAAACATCTATATTACTTGAAGATTACATTTATATTACTTAAAGACTCTGCTAGTGAAAGCTGTGGTCTTCAGACTGGATCAAGGATGAAAACCAGCAGACCCATGGAAGATGAACTCACATACCTTTGGAGCAACTGGTGGTGCGTCCTGAGTCGCACAGATGGTTTTCAGTCAGCCTGCGTGCTTCTTGTTTTGCTTCTCTGTTGATCCTGTCCCCACATAACCTGTTCCAAAGGCACAATGCAGGCAGAAAAGTTAAGTCAGAAAAAAAGGAAGTTATGAGTTGTGGGTTGCAGAATTCCAAAGGGTCTGCTGTGGGAGCAGTCCTGTAGCTGTACTTGCAAATCCTAACAAGGAGGGAGGAGGTCTTTGGTGCAACAAAGACAGTCCTTGGCCATGAGGAATTTATAATATTTTTACTTAGACAGGCACAGACACACTTACGTTGGATGGAGAACTGATTTCAACACTTGCCCAGCCCCTTCCACAAGCCTACATTTTATAGGAGTATTGCCTGCTCCACATCCTGCAAGCACCACAGGTGTCAGCCTTCCACAGTGACCATCTCTAACCTTTTCATTTGCAGGGAGGTCGGTCTCCGGCTTCTACAGAGTGCGTGCCATTGATTACTGGGGGAAGGCAGGCCTGTCCTCTCTGCCAGTGGAGTATGTTGAAGCTTTCAAGTGACTCTGAAGAGTGGTGCCTGGCTTGGAGACCGAGTGCTGTATGCTCCCTGCAGACAACTCCCCAGACATATAAACTCCTCCCAGTTTGAGGAGGGAGTAGCAGAAGGACCTGATGAAGCAAGTTAGGAATGCAAGTTAGGATCAACTGCCCCTATTAACTCTTCAGAGCTCTAAAGACAGCATTGTCAAACAGTCACAACTGATAACCCAATTGGTACACCTTTTAAAAGCTGCCATAGGACTGAGATTCAGCTTGGTAACTAAGAATTATGGGAACAAATAGTTATTATTCCCTGTTTTACACTGAGCTAATGGCCAGGACAACCAAACATTTATAGAGGCCACAAACTGCAGCAGGAACAGGACCATCACTTGACTGTATGAGCGAGGATGGCAGCAAGGGCACCAGGAGGACTTGTTGGAGAGTGAACTGCCAGCCTCAGCTACCAAGCTGTCTTGATGTAATGGTATGGTGGAAAAACAGAGAGCAACCAGACATGTCCAGAGCATGAAGTGAGGGATCCCTGATTCTCCACTGTTTAATGCTCCAGTGCTCCAATGTGCTATTCTAGAGAAGTGACATGGCACTTGCCATGTTTTCAGGAGTCTGAGGTTCTTCACTCTCTCACCGAGGGGTTTCCACCCACCTCTGTCTGCATTTGTGGCTTGCATTTGCATACCAGAACTATCCCGTTCACATAGGCAGAGGAAGTGGTAGCAGCTCTTCCTCAAAAAGGAAGAAGGGAGAGGAAGCTCTAGTCTCCAGACTTCCCTGCTATTTCTACTTTCAGATTTTTGCCCAAATAATTTGTTTGCACTGTGGCCGGCAGCCACTGTGTCTTTGTGGTGGAGACTCTCACCCTGAAAGCCCCTCTTTCTCTCTGTTGCTAGAAGACCTAGCCTGGCCTTCTACAGCCCTTACAGCTACTGTCTCTCCCCAGCACGCCTCCCCTCTCATACTGTAAGTGACCTGAGGTTTGGCTTTGGAGGGGCAGGAGAACGCTGAAATGGTAGAGCCTTTTCTGTGTATATGTTACAGGAGAGCCCACGCTGGAGTGGAACAGGGCTGTTCCTGTCAACCAGTTAGGGTTAGGGAATTAACCAAGAGCAGCTTGAGCATCTGTGCTTTGCAAAGCATGTGCACAAGCGTGTGATAACCCTAGATCACAGAATCATAGAATGTATTGGGTTGGAAGGGACCTCTAAAGGCCATCTGGTCCAAGCCGGTGGGCTACAGAATCAATATCATGGGCTACAGAGCACCCTCTGTCTGTCCTTGCAACTGCCAAACACTTTATGTAACAGCAGAGTTCCCTGAAATTGCAGGGGTGTTTTTTTACTCTTCTCTTTTCACAACTGGCACAGTTTGAGCTGTGCCATTAAAATGCTTGTAGAGGGAAGGATAATGCCAGTGAAAACAGCTGCAGTGTTTTCCATAAGAGGAGCAACTACTTCGCACAAACAAATCCCCTACTGCTCCCTTTGCTGACATCAGCCACCTCACCAACATAACAACAAAGACTGCGTATTTGATGAAACATTTGGGTCTCACATAAAAAAAACAAGTTTGCACAGGAGGAGAGAGCTGAACTACCTCAAACGGCCTCACTTCTACAGCACAGAAAAGAAACATAAACAAGTCAGTATAGACGAGATGAGGCGTTGTGTCTCTGTACCTCCTGGTTGCTTATTAATGTGTTTATGCTGAACATTAGCCTTAAAAGATTTGCTTTGTCCAGAATTCAGATGAAATATTTCTTGCCTCACTGACGTTTGACTAAGGAGTCCTTGTCACATCCTAATCTGCCAGCTCATCGCCCATAAAGGTTTGTACAGAGCATAAATGGCCACTACAGACTATTTAATCCACAACTTTCCCAGTTTCAGAAAAGTTAGTGAGAAATTCCACTTGGATGGAGATAGTAAAAATACATTTTAAAGTTGTTTACAGTTGTTACAAAAGTGAAGAACCAGATAAAATCTAGCAGTTAAGACATACTGGTTTACCAGTATGAAGTGGAATGACAGAAAAAAATTACTTTTGGAAATATTCAGGTGTAGGTCCTGGAGACATTTCAGTGTGTCTGAAGTAAGGGAAGATACAGGAGCTTGAGAGGACAGTTTATCCTTGTAGGCTGTCCCATTGGAGTAACCTTCTGCTTTAAAGTTTTCCCAGATTGGCAATCAGAATATAGCAGTCTTTAGCAAGCCAAAGAATGCACGATTTATAGTTGTTTAAAAAAAAAAAAAAAAAAAAAAAAGAAGCAGCAGGATAGGATAGGTGTAATGATTTTGCTGTGCAGGAGATTTGTAGGAAAATGTATAGGTGCACAAATAATGACAAATAGAAGCTCAAAAATCACTGTCCTGCTTCATTTAGCAGATAAACTGAAATAATATGTCACACAAGTGAGGCTGGTGGTGGCAGATATGGGACAAATGATGCAGACCTCATGAGTCCTGATGGAATGTTTGGCTTTTGCAAAGGTGCAGAACAGAGAATAGCAATTCACTCACTCTTTCGTTGTGTCTGCCCCTATGGCAAGTGATTTCCTTTAGGACAAGTTACTATCTTTTAGAAGATTTCAGGCTGGGAGTTCAGCTGGCCCAAGATTTCTGCTTCTTAGCAGTGACAGACATGATGCTTGCAGCTGCCTCTTTGAGTGGTTTGTAATTCTCACACTTAATTTTTTTGTCTTGCTAAAAAACAAAGTTGAGAGTGTTGTTGTCTCTAAATTTCAAGGTAAAATTGGTGTACGTTATTGTATTGGTTACTGAAGCCACAAAAAAAACCAGAAACCTTATTTGCAAGGGCAGAGCTTAACATGTTGTAGATGCAAGTAAAATCCAGTTTCTTAGGGTCAAGTCCAGCTATTTTGAAAATCTGTCACTAGGCCCCACTTTTAGGGCTTTTACATTAAACATCATCCAAAGTGTGGAAGGCACGTGGCATTTTTCTGGCAGTGGCAGCTATGCATGGAAAGCAGAGCTGTCCAAAAAGGTTGCACTGTCTGTTCAGAAACAAGTTTTAAATATTCAGCAAGATCTTTTTTTCTTCTTCTTTACTGCTTTGGTATAAACGTATTCCTTTAAGCAATAAGCAAGTCTAAACAATTGCAGCAGAGAAGGCAGTTTGATGTCTCCAGGCTTCAATTTGTTTTTAAAATGTGTAGTGTAGAAGTTTTGGGCTGCCCTTATCTTCTTTATAATTGAATGTCTCAGCAAATTTAATTTTAATCCTTGGACCTTGAGTTTTCTGTAGCCATCTGTCACTGGCTGTCTAATAAGGCTTCCAGAACTGCATGCTGAACTCTACCATCTCCTCAGCTCCCAGGCAGTGGTGACCTCCCATCACAGTTTCAGCTTTCAGAAGTGCCGGATATGCACGGGACTAAGTGTGAGCAGCAGGTGCTTAGCAGTTCTGTGGTGTCAGAACAAAGCAAGAGTACAGAGCATTCAGATAGTATCTGCCTCTTGCTGGCCATAAATCCAAATAGACAATCTAGCTGCAACGGCAAGATGAGATGGTTTGCCAGCTCTTCAAGCAAAAACTTCTGGGGCTATGTAACAATATTGCAATTTTTTGTTAAAATGAATGCTAGAGAAACCTTTCAAATGGTGGTTTATGTTGTCTTATTGTGTATACACTGCATTTGTTACAGTCTCCTGTGCTACCCAATAAAACCAGTTTTTAATCTTTCACATGAACCCTGTTAAAAGAGCATCTGATCGTTGTATTTTGGAAGCTGATCAAAAATCTTGTGTCAACAGCTTAATCTTGGGAAGTAAAGCCTGTTCTCAAAGAATAAAGATACCTTGATTGGTACAAGTTCCAACTTTACATAAAAATGACATGTGAATGGAGCATGACCGTAAGAAATTCCGAGGCTGAAGCAGGCATTTAAATACAGAGATGGGCTCAGGTGCCACAGCCAGGGCAAACTAGTCTCACTCAACATGGTATCGTAGCGTCAGATCTCAGGACCTTGCTGAGAGGCACTCACTGGCATGTGAAGGAAAATATCCTTGCAGGGTTCCTCCTGCTGTTGTATAGTCTTAGACTTTCTGCCAGCACTAAAGGACCTTCTGAGGACAAAACAACAGTGCTTTTCATTTGTAAACAGCTTTTTCTTTTCTCTTGATAGTGGAAAGTTTGTGCAGGACAGAGATTATGACTTGGGGAACTAATCACGCACTTAAACCCAGGACTAATAGACTGGTTCTCATCAGACAGCTCAAACAGCAAAAGTATGTCAGACATAACTTACATGTTTTATATTGAACTTGTTGGAATAACAGGAGAAGTGTAAATCAGATCAGAACACACCTACAGCTTCCTGCTTTACCCTACCTTGTCTCTCACATTTCTTGTGGTCAGTGGAGAGAAATGGCTATGAGCTAACTCTCATCTGTTTATTAACTCACCAGGTCACATGATGAGGGCCTGCATGTTTTTCTGATAGGAGCAGGTTCATTCAGTTCCACCAAGAACAAGGCAGACTCCTGGGGCATGTATTTGCCATGGTGTAGTCTCCCAGCGTCAGCACCATCCCCCTGTGAACCTGGAGGCCCAACCGTGTGTGGCTGAGGAGGGATTTCACTGCCTAACTTGTCTGGACGGACTATAACAAGCACAGTAAGGATGTGCTTGGTCCTGCATACACATCCATCCTGGCAGAACTCCCATCTGCTCTGGTCGTACAGTTACTAAGCCTGTAGACAGTAAAAATTCCACTTCCCTAGGACTGGTAGTATTGACTGGAATGTCCTGGCCAAAGGCCAGGCTAGCTTTGTCTAATCACTTGTGATACAAGTCCTAAGTTCACAGATCTCCACCCCAATACTTCCTCATAGGAAAGGGGGGCAAGTGGCGAACATTCAATCAGTGCACTGACCTTGCACTTAGTCCAGCACAAAAGGCCGATATTTTTCAGCACTCAATAGTCTCTGTGATTTTTTGTTTGCATTGCCTACTGCTGCTCTTCTGTTTCTCTCCTCAGCTTCACATGATAATTCACCATCTTGTTGCCTGTCAGGGCAGCTTTTCCTAGACCAGAAGAGCAAGAAACACCTTATTTGATGTTGGCTGAGAGCCTTAAAAGTCCCACCTGGAAATCCTGGGAAACACAAGGTTGGGAGACTTCCCTGCATCTCTGGGATAGTGTGTGTGGCCTTGGAGAAGAGTCTTAAGTCAGTGCTTTTTATGCTTCTCCAACAGATGCAGTAGATAATCACTGGATACTGTAGCTAAGATGGTGTGAAAGGGTCTAGCAGAAGTGGGTTTGTAGTGTACTGCTGTGAAGGTCTTCACTCTGTACCAGACTTGTGCCATATGCCTTTCAAAACCCTCAGGAGCCGGGGCTGTTCAGCTGCATCTTCCCTCTACGCTTGATGTTGATGACTTACAAAACTTGGTGTTGCTGATAAACTGTGGGGTTCGGCGGGGTGCTGAGGGAGTTCTGGACTGGTGGTGTGATTCATAGGAAATGTTCAAAGTGAATGTGATTTCTCTAAGAGCAGTGGAAAATATATGGCAAAAATGCTGACTTGGCTTACCTTTTTTCCACATGGAGTTGCCTAGATACTATTCTTTTGGTTCCCTCTATCCATGAAATTCTTGGCCATAAAACCTGTCAGTTTTATATCTTTCAGTTCAATTCTCAGATACTGGAGGCTGGATTATGAAGGCAGTGGGGAGTAAATTACTGCTCATGTCACTAGAAATGCAAGAACCTGCTCTTTAAAGCAATGTCCCAGTGTTATTGAAAGGAACATCTGCTGTATTGCGTTTGTGATCCAGGGGCTAGTCAGAAATACTCTGTGCAGACTTTTGAGTGTTCAGATGTATGAGAAATAACCATAAGAAACTACCAGGCAGCAAGGATCACACTGTTGGCCTCATCTCAGAGCTGTTGTTCAAAGAGAAATTCTTGGCTTCAGAATTGATAGAGGGTTGTGGGGAGGAGAGGTGTGTTGTGTATGCCAGCACCCCGCAGGCACCCACAGACCTTGTCTGGTGCCAGGGAGGGACACTGCCCTGCCTGTGCTGGGGCCACCCTTGGCTGCTGTCTCACCCACCCTCAGCGAGCAGCCTCACTCTTGCTGCTCCCTGACAGGACAGCAGGTAACAAAAAGCAGTTCCAGAGGTATTTTCTTCCAAAACATTTATTGACAAATGCCACATTAGGTATTCCCTTGAAAATTTAAATATCGATACTGTATTGCACACAGTTTACAAAACCTCAACATCTTCACGTGTTTTTTAGGAAAAACACACTAGTCCATACTAAAATTGTTTTAATTTTTTTTTCTGTGGCGACTTCAAGACCAAGAGGTCTGGTTTCTGTGCTTAAGGATAGGATCAGAAGCGTACTTTTTAGCAGGCCCCTGGAAAGAGAGAAAAGTAAACTTTAGTCCTTGTAAGTAAATTTGCCAAGTGCTTCAACAGCCTTTTTGTCTTCAGTGAAGCTGTAGCTACAACCTTATTAGGGTACTTCTGAACCACAGTACAAGATCAGGATGGGGGAGTGCAAAAGTTGCTGTTGGCATAGCACTGGCACAGCCTTTGTTAGTCCCAGCTAGTCACGAGTTTTCAGGTTATGTGAGCACCTAGGCATGAACCCCCAAACCCTACAGTAAGCAAGATGGGGCAGTATGGAACAGGGATGCCTGTAGCAGTCCCGTAGCCTTGGATGATGGTGGATGACCTGCTCTGTGTTGGAGGCCTGGTTTACACAACAATGTGCCATTCAGAAGGTTTTAGCTGCTGTTTTGTGTCCAGCAGTGCAGAACACGTGTTCCTGTGGCAGCCCCCCAGGTCCAGGTCTTCAGGCCTGGCTTAAAGTGCCAATCTCCAGGCAAGGCAGTGTGTGTGTGAAGGGTGTGGGCACTCAGCTGTCAACAAAGAGGAATTTATGCCTGTGGCATAGCCCTAAAAAATTATCTGACTCTCTCAAGACAGCGTATGAGTTAGAAGACCCACTGCTATGCCTCCAGAAAACAAGCTCTCTCAAAACAGGCTTTAGACACACTCTGCTCACATGTATGCGGAGCAACTGCTGACTCCCAGTGCCAGCAGATGCAATCAGAACCACGGCTCAGATCCCCTCATCTCTGCTACTCAGACAGCCCAGTGCAAAAATCATGGTGCAGGAAACAAGAACAAGGGTGCTCCTTTATGGAGGCAGCTTGTCCTGTCCTGGAGGACAGCACAAAGACTGCAAGTAAGATATTGTTATTCAGGCAGCCAAGAGAAGCATTTCCAAGGTCAGAAACACCAGGTTGTTACACCCACCCCTATCCTATCTGTTAGAGGCACAAAGCTGATCTTCCTTTCATAGTGTGCCTTTTTCAGCACACAGGATTCCTGTAAGGGCAAACTTAAGGCTGCAGAACCACCCTGTAACAGGCTCTCTCCCTTGCATGGACCTCCCTTTGCAGCTAGTTTCTTACTGGATGAAGAGGTACTTCCCAGTGTTAAAGAAGTTGCTGTGGTTCTGTTGCATTTGCAGCAAATGTGATCGCCCGCTCTACCAGCTGCCAGGGCACCCCTTCCCATGAGTGTGCCAGCTGGCCAGAAGTACCTGACTGCAGCACGGGCTGGAACTGGCCAGACATGCAGATCTCCTCCTGCTTCTGGCGCACAATGCGCTGGATGGCGGGGGGCAGGCCGCGGGGGTTGCGCGAGAAGATGAGGGAGTAGCCGTCGTCACAGGAGCCGTCCTCCTTCAGGCTGCGGCAGGCGTAGGTGATGGCGTAGTTGTCGTAGTCGGTGTCGATCACCCAGTAGTTGTCCCCTGAAACGTCAGAGAGGCGAGTTTGTCATGGTGGGCAAAACAGAGCAGAGGTGGACCCAGTCATCCCACAGGGAGGCACCTCACTTCGGCACAGGGCAGGGATGGCTTCCCAAAAGATCTAAGGTCACCTTCCATATCCTGGTTGTCTCCACACCATAAGGTGAAGAACTGGGACAAGCACAGGGCATCCTGAGGCCATGTTGTTCCCCATCATGCTCAGTACATTTTCACCTCTGGTTTCTTAGGCTAGAAGAATTAGGAGGACTAGGACTTCCCAGTTTTTTAATGACCAAAAAAATCACTTTATA